>NW_028160347.1:0-72000 GCF_964263955.1 Coregonus lavaretus | reverse complement strand
GAGAGGAGGACAAGGGGCCCGTCAGAGAGGTGGACATGGGCCCCGTCAGAGAGGAGGACATAGGCCCCGTCAGAGAGGAGGACATGGGGCCCGTCAGAGAGGAGGACATGGGCCCCGTATGAGAGAAGGACAAAGGGCCCGTCAGAGAGGTGGACATGGGCCCCGTCAGAGAGTGTCTGGTAATGGTGTAACTGGCCTAGATTCTCCCAGAGTGTCTGGGTCATGGTGTAACTGGATGAGATTCTCCCAGAGTGTCTGGGTCATGGTGTAACTGGCTGAGATTCTCCCAGAGTGTCTGGGTCATGGTGTAACTGGCTGAGATTCTCCCAGAGTGTCTGGGTCATGGTGTCACTGGCTGAGATTCTCCCTGAGTGTCTGGGTCATGGTGTAACTGGCTGAGATTCTCCCTGAGTGTCTGGGTCATGGTGTAACTGGCTGAGATTCTCCCAGAGTGTCTGGGTAATGGTGTAACTGGCTGAGATTCTCCCAGAGTGTCTGGGTAATGGTGTAACTGGCTGACAGGATGATGCAGTACTGTACATGTAGGCCTGAGGTGTAATATTGTTCTCTGGCCAGCAGAGGGAAATATTTCATTTTTCATCTTTCACACTCCACCAAACTGCAGTGAAGACGGGGCTGTAGTGGACGGGGCTGTAGTGGAACAGGTTGAGAGCTTCAAGTTCCTTGGTGTCCACATCACCAACGAACTATCATGGTCCAAACACACCAAGACAGTCGTGAAGAGGGCACGACAAAGCCTATTCCCCCTCAGGAGACTAAAAAGATTTGGCATTGGTCCTCAGATCCTCAAAAAATTCTACAGCTGCACCATCGAGAGCATCCTGACTGGTTGCATCACCGCCTGGTATGGCAACTGCTTGGCCTCCGACCGCAAGGCACTACAGAGGGTAGTGCGTACGGCCCAGTACATCACTGGGGCAAAGCTTCCTGCCATCCAGGACCTCTATACCAGGCGGTGTCAGAGGAAGGCCCTCAAAATTGTCAAAGACTCCAGCCACCCTAGTCATAGACTGTTCTCTCTGCTACCGCACGGCAAGCAGTACCGGAGTGCCAAGTCTAGGTCCAAAATACTTCTCAACAGCTTCTACCCCCAAGCCATAAGACTCCTGAACAGAAAATCATGGCTACCCGGACTATTTGCACTGCCCCCCCACCCCATCCTTTTTACGCTGCTGCTACTCTGTTAAGTATTTATGCATAGTCACTTTAACTCTACCCACATGTACATATTACTTCAACTACCTCAACTAGCCGGTGCCCCCGCACATTGACTCTGCAACGGTATCCCCCTGTATATATAGCCTCCCTACTGTCACTTTATTTTACTTCTGCTCTTTTTTTTCTCAACACTTTTTTTGTTGTTGTTTTTATTTGTACTTTTTTTGTTTAAAATAAATGCACTGTTGGTTAAGGGCTGTAAGTAAGCATTTCACTGTAAGGTCTGCACCTGTTGTATTCGGCCCATGTGACCAATAAAATTTGATTTGATTTGATTTGAAGACTGTACAGCCCCGAGGTACAGATCTAGGATCAGCTTCTCCTCCCCCAATCCTAACCTTATCCATTAGTGGGGGAAATGCAAAACTAACCCAAGATCAGCGTGTAGGGAAAACTTCACCCTATATTCAATGGTACCCTGTTCCCTATATAGAGCACTCACTACTATTGACCAGGGCCCACGGGGCTATACACTATACAGCTAAATGCTAATAGGACACTATACAGCTAAATGCTAATAGGACACTATACAGCTAAATGCTAATAGGACACTATACAGCTAAATGCTAATAGGACACTATACAGCTAAATGCTAATAGGTCACTATACAGCTAAATGCTAATAGGTCACTATACAGCTAAATGCTAATAGGTCACTATACAGCTAAATGCTAATAGGTCACTATACAGCTAAATGCTAATAGGTCACTATACAGCTAAATGCTAATAGGACACTATACAGCTAAATGCTAATAGGACACTATACAGCTAAATGCTAATAGGACACTATACAGCTAAATGCTAATAGGACACTATACAGCTAAATGCTAATAGGTCACTATACAGCTAAATGCTAATAGGTCACTATACAGCTAAATGCTAATAGGTCACTATACAGCTAAATGCTAATAGGTCACTATACAGCTAAATGCTAATAGGACACTATACAGCTAAATGGAGGAACTAATGACATTGGTATAATTGAACATTTATGTCCCACAACATCTAATCTGTCTTTGTTTTAAGAATTTTAAAACAAAACTTGCTTTTGAAACGACAATCAAAAGGTGTGTGTGTGTGTGTGTGTGTGTGTGTGTGTGTGTGTGTGTGTGTGTGTGTGTGTGTGTGTGTGTGTGTGTGTGTGTTAATGCTGAGAAATTAGTGCTTTTTTAGGTCTGTTCGGTTTCGGTTCGATTACCCAAAAAAAATAACGGTTGTCGAATTCGATAATTAAAAAAAAACATGAAATGCATTATCAAATAATTTTTAAGGGAAATTTCAAAACAAAAAACTGTGAACATTAAATTGCCAAAACAAAACAAAACAAAATAGGAAATGACTATGAAATAATCAAATATTTCAGTTGTGTACAGTGTCTTGCGAAACTATTAACCCCCCTTGGAATTTTTCTTATTTTGTTGCCTTACAACCTGGAATTAAAATTGATTTTTGGGGGGTTTGTAACGTTTCATTTCCACAACATGCCTACCACTTTGAAGATGTAAAAACATGTTTTATTGTGAAACAAACAAGACATTTGCCCATTCTTCAAGGCAAAACTGCTCCAGCTCCTTCAAGTTGGATGGGTTCCGCTGGTGTACAGCAATCTTTAAGTCATACCACAGATTCTCAATTGGATTGAGGTCTGGGCTTTGACTAGGCCATTCCAAGACATTTAAATGTTTCTCCTTAAACCACTTCAGTGTTGCTTTAGCAGTATGCTTAGGGTCATTGTCCAGCTGGAAGGTGAACCTCCATCCCAGTCTCAAATCTCTGGAAGACTGAAACAGGTTTCCCTCAAGAATTTCCCTGTATTTAGCGCCATCCATCACTCCTTCAATTGTGACCAGTTTCCCAGTCCCTGCCGATGAAAAACATCCCCACAGCATGATATTGCCACCACCATGCTTCAATGTGGTGATGGTGTTCTCGGGGTGATGAGAGGTGTTGCGTTTGCGCCAGACATTTTCCTTGATGGCCAAAAAGTTCAATTTTAGTCTCATCTGACCAGAGTACCTTCTTCCATATGTTTGGGTCTCCCACATGCCTTTGGTGAAAACGAAACGTGGTTGCTTATTTTTTTCTTTAAGCAATGGCTTTTTCTGGCCACTCTTCCATAAAGCCCAGCTCTGTGGAGTGTATGGCTTAAAGTGGTCCTATGGACAGAGACTCCAATCTCCGCTGTGGAGCTTTGCAGCTCCTTCAGGGTTATCTTTGGTATCTTTGTTGCCTCTCTGATTAATGCCCTCCTTGCCTCGTCTGTGAGTTTTGGTGGGCGGCCCTCTACTGGCAAGTTTGTTGTGGTGCCATATTCGTTCCATTTTTTAATAATGGATTTAATGGTGCTCCGTGGGATGTTCAAAGTTTCTGATATTTTTTTATAACCCAACCAACCCTGATCTGTACTTCTCCACAACTTTGTCACTGAACTGTTTGGAGAGCTCCTTGGTCTTCATGGTGCCGCTTACTTGGGGGTGCCGCTTACCTGGGGGTGCCCCTTGCTTAGTGGTGTTGCAGACTCTGGGGCCTTTCAGAACAGGTGTATATACACTGAGATCATGTGACAGATCATGTGACAGATTGCACACAGGTGGAATTTATTTAACTAATTATATGACTTCTGAAGGTAATTGGTTGCACCAGATTGTTTTAGGGGATCATAGCAAAGGGGGTGAATACATATGAATGCACCCCTTTTCTGTTATTTATTCGTTAGAATCTTTTGAAATAAGTTATTTTTTTCATTTCACTTCACCAATTTGGACTACTTTGTGTATGTCCATTACATGTAATCCAAATAAAGGTCCATTTAAATTACAGGTTGTAATGCAACAAAATAGGAAAAACACCAAGGGGGATGAATACTTTTGCAAGGCACTGGATGTGTTCCCCATACTGTACTGTCTTTAGTCATCCTAGTCATCGGCAGGTAGCTTAGTGGGTAAGAGCGTTGTGCCAGTAACCGAAAGGTCGCTGGTTCTAATCCCCGAGCCGACTAGGTGAAAAATCTGTCGATGTGCCCTTAAGCAAGGCACTTAACCCTAATTGCTCCTGTAAGTCGCTCTGGATAAGAGCGTCTGCTAAATGACTAAAATGTAATGATTTAGCTAGCCTGTCTAAGTATACTGCAGAACCGTCTGAACAAATTGTTTAACTAGTTCTTCAGAGTAGATGAGGTATACTTTCACCAACTGTCTCTGTCCCTCTCGTAGTTGTGTTGTGTACATTCCTCTGTCTTATGGTCTGTGTGTATCTAACCTAACGTAGCAGGTGTAAAAGTGTATCCACCCGTCCAGAGATCTGTATATAGTGACAAGATGCTCATGTCTATGCCCCTAACAATGGGAGTCGTTGTCCTGTGTGAGCGATATTCAGACCACCTCCAGTTGCATTAAAAAGCTGTTATTGTGATATAAAGATGCAGAATTCTGCCTCTGACATTCTTCTGCTGCTCTGTCTGTCTGTCTGTCTGTCTGTCTGTCTGTCTGTCTGTCTGTCTGTCTGTCTGTCTGTCTGTCTGTCTGTCTGTCTGTCTGTCTGTCTGTCTGGGGGAGAGGTCACTAAGAGTCAAAGTGCTGAACCTCTGGGCTGAGCTGATGTCTGGTGTCACTGATGGAATCACTAATGATCAATAACCCCTTGACCACTGTGAAATAAAAAACTGGAGGGGAAATCACACAAGACTGACAGCCTGTGAGTTTCTTAAAAGCATTCAGTGATTACATGGCAGTTTAGAGAGCAACAGGTCTTTATCTGGAAAGGGTAAATAACATAACAACAAAACATTATCTGAACTCACATCAACTATCCACTGAGTGTACAAAACATTAGAAACATCTTCCTAATATTGCGTTGCACCCTAACCTTTTGCCCTCAAAACAGCCTCAATTTGTCGGGGCACGGACTCTACAAGGTGTCAAAAACATTCAACAGGGGAGCCGGCCCATGTTGACTCCAATGCTTCCCACAGTTATGTCAAGTTGGCTGGATGTCCTTTGGGTGGAGGACATTCTTGATACACACGGCAATCTGTTGAGCGTAAAATACCCAGCAGCGTTGCAGTTCTTGACACACTCAAACCGGTTTGCCTGGCCCCAACTTCCATATCCTGTTCAAAGACACTTAAATCTTAAATCGGTCAGTCTATGTCTGGGAAAGAGCAGGTGTTCTTAATGTTTTGTATACTCAGTGTAGAATTAACACTTGTCAACAATAACTTTAATGTCATTGATATAATACAAAACAATATTCATTTACGTTACTTATTGATTGATTGATTGATTTGTACAACACCATCTATTGTATATCAGACCTGCACTAAGTACTATACTTTCTCTGTAACCCACAGATCATAAGAGAATAACATCATTATCTCTATACTACTAACATCATAACAATAATCTACATCCTAATCAATATCATAACATTTATAATCAATAACATCATGAGAGGTAAACAACACAACAATCCCCAACAATAAACCAAAATGACTTGAAAAAGTTGATCCCTTGATTTAAGTATGAACAGATGATTATAATAATACATGGACTAATAATGGAAACACTTCAAGATAAAGAATCTAAGAGAAACACTAAATAAGATAAAGACATGAAGACAAAAGCTAAAAGCAGCAATACATTCTGGAACACAAAACAGACCTAATTGAGCTACTCTCTAAAAATAATTAAAACCCCATGTTACCAAAACCCCATGTTACCAAAACCCCATGTTACCCAAAACCCCATGTTACCCAAAACCCCATGTTACCCAAAACCCCATGTTACCAAAACCCCATGTTACCAAAACCACATGTTACCAAAACCCCATGTTACCCAAAACCCCATGTTCCCAAAAACCCAATGTTACCAAAACCCCATGTTACCAAAACCCCATGTTACCAAAAACCCCATGTTACCAAAAACTCCATGTTACCAAAACCCCATGTTACCAAAACCCCATGTTACCAAAAACCCCATGTTACCAAAACCCCAAGTTACCCAAAACCCCATGTTACCAAAACCCCATGTTACCCAAACCCCATGTTACCCAAACCCCATGTTACCCAATCCCCATGTTACCCCATTCCCCATGTTACCCAAAACCCCATGTTACCCAAACCCCATGTTACCCAAAACCCCATGTTACCCGTAACCCCATGTGACCCCAATCCCCACGTAACCAAAACCCTATGTTACCCAAACCCCATGTTACCCAAAACCCCATGTTACATAAAACCCCATGTTACCCAAAACCCCATGTTACCCGTAACCCCATGTTACCCCAACCAAAACCCTATGTTACCCAAACCCCATGTTACCCAAAACCCCATGTTACCCAAAACCCAAAGTTACCCAAACCCCAAGTTACCCAAACCCCAAGTTACCAAAACCCCATGTTACCCAAACCCCATGTTCCCATGGTAGCAAAAAACTAACTAAAAGGAATAATGGTGGTTGCAGTCACTTCTTTTAGATTTCTTCCAAGGTTCTAGACAGATAAACTAATTCTGAACATGTTATTAAAATTAGAACCACTTAAGGTTTGTCACCACATTTTAAACACCAGTCCACTGCTGACCATAGATTTAAACACAAAACTAACCTAAGATCAGCATGTAGGGTCAGCATCATTCTACTCCTACTCAGTCCCCTGGGCTGCTCTCTCCTCTCCCGGTCCAGCTTCAGCTCTGGAGCTCAGAGAGACCATCTCCATGGCATTGGCATCAACATAAAGATCCATGCTGCTCACCCTGTTCACTCTCTTCTGCCTCCTGGTGGTCTAGGGAGACACAGCACCAAGAGTCAGACATTTCAAATCAAATCAAATGTATTTGTCCCAGATTTGCAGGTGTTATCGAAGGTGCAGCGAAATGCTTGTATCTCTAGCTCCAACAGGGCAGTAATACCTAGCAACAAAATAAATAATCACATAATCCAGAAACATACAATAAATGAAGAAATCAGTGTCAGAGTCTGGAATATAAATATATATACTGTAAATATGTGTTCCTAATGTTTGGTATACTCAGTGTATATATACATATAATGGTGTGTAAAGACAGTATAGCCAGTATGTGGATATAAAAAGTGTGTACAGCAGTAGTTATATAGGATGAGCCATGACTAGAATACAGGATATACAGTGCTTTCGGAAAGTACTAAGACCCCTTGACTTGTTCCACATCTTGTTACGTTACAGCCTTATTCTAAAATGGATTAAATAGTTCTTTTTCTTCATCAATCTACACACAATACCCCATAATAACAAAGCAAAAACTGATTTTTAGACATTTAGCAAATGTATTAAAATAAGAAATGGAAATATCACATTTACATAAGTATTCAGACCCTTTACTCAGTACTTTGTTGAAGCACCTTTGGCAGCGATTACAGCCTTGACACTTCTTGGGTATGAAGCTACAAGCTTGACACACCTGTATTTGGGGAGTTTCTCCCATTCTTCTCTGCAGATCCTCTCAAGCTCTGTCAGGTTGGATGTGGAGCATTACTGCATAGCTATTTTCAGGTCTCTCCAGAGATGTTAGATCCGGTTCAAGTCCAGGCTCTGGCTGGGCCACTCAAGGACATTCAGAGACTTTCATGAAGGATCGCTCTGTACTTTGCTCTGTTCATCATCTTTCCCTCAATCCTCACTAGTCTCCCAGTCCCTGCCACTGAAAAACCTCCCCACAGCATGATACTGCCACCACCATGCTTCACCATAGGGATGGTGCCAGGTTTCCTCCAGACGTGACGCTTGGCATTCAGGCCAAAGAGTTCAATCTTGGTTTCATCAGACCAGAGAATCTTGTTTCTCATGGTTTGAGGTCTTTAGGTGTCTTTTGGCAAACTCCAAACGGGCTGTCATGTGCCTTTTACTGAGGAGTGGCTTCCGTCTGGCCACTCTACCATAAAGGCCTGATTGGTGGAGTGCTGCAGAGTTGGTTGTCCTTCTAGAAGGTTCTCCCATCTCCGCAGAGGAACTCTGGAGCTCTGTCAGTGTGACCATCGGGTTCTTAGTCACCTCTCTGACCAAGGCCCTTCTACCCCGATTTCTCAGTTTGGCCGGGCGACCATCTCTAGGAAAAGTCTTGGTGGATCCAAACTTCTTGCATTTAAGAATGATGGAGGCCACAGTGTTCTTGGGGACCTTCAATGCTGCAGAAATGTTTTGGTACCCTTCCCCAGATCTGTGCCTCGACACACTCCTGTCTCGGAGCTCTACGACAATTCCTTCGACCTCATGGCTTGGTTTTTGCGCTAACATTCACTGTCAACTGTGGGACCTTATATAGACAGGTGTGTGCCTTTCCAAATCATGTCCAATACATTGAATTTACCACAGGTGGACTCCAATAAAGTTGTAGAAAGACCTCAAGGATGATCAATGGAAACAGGATGCACCTGAGCTCAATTTCGAGTCTCATAGCAAAGGGTCTGAATACTTATGTAAATAAGGTATTTCTTTTTTTTCCTTTTCAATACATTTGCAAACATTTCTAAAAACCTGTTTTCACTGTCATTATGGGGTATTGTGTGTAGATTGATGAGGAAAAAAATAGATTTAATCAATTTTAGAATAAGGCTGTAACGTGACAAAATGTGTACAAAATTCAAGGGCTCTGAATACGTCCTGAATGCACTGTACATATACAGTGGGTAAAACAGTATGTAAACATTATTAAAGGGACCAGTGTTCCATGACTATGTACATAGGGAAGCAGTCTCTAAGGTGCAGGGTTGAGTACCGGGTGGTAGCCAGCTAGTAACAGTCACTAAAGTTCAGGGCAGGGTACTGGGCGGAGGCCGGCTAGTGGTGATTGTTTAAGAGTCTGATGGCCTGGAGATAGAAGCTGTCGCAGTCTCTCTGTCCCAGTTTTAATGCACCTACACTGTCTCCTCCTTCTAGATGGTAGCGGGGTGAACAGGCTGTGGCTCGGGTGGCTGAGGTCCTTGATGATCTTCCTGGCTTTCCTGTGACACCGGGTGCTGTAGATGTCCTGGGGGGCTGGCAGTGTGCCTCTGGTGATGTGTTGGGCTGATCGCGCCACCCTCTGGAGAGCCCTGAGGATGCATTCTGTGCAGTTGCATACCAGGCGGTGATACAGCTCGACAAGATGCTCTCAGTGGTGCATCTGTAGAAGTTCATGAGGATCTTAGGGGCCAAACCGAATTTCTTCTGTCTCCTGAGGTTGAAGAGGTGCTGTTGCGCCTTCTTCACCACACTGTCTGTGTGAAGGGACCATTTCAGATTGTCAGTGATGTGCACGCCAAGGAACTTGAAGCCTTTTCACCCTCTCCACTGTGGCCCCGTTGATGTGGATGGGGGCGTGCTCCCTCTGCTGTCTCCTGAAGTCCACGATCAACTCCTTCATTTTGTTGACGTTGAGCGAGAGGTTATTTTCCTGGCACCACTCCGCCAGGGCTCTCACCTCCTCCCTGTAGGCTGTCTCGTTGTTGTTGTTAATCAGGCCTACCACTGTTGTGTCATCAGCAAACTTGATGATTGAGTTGGAGACGTGCGTGGCCACACAGCCACTGGTAAACAGGGAGTACAGGAAGGGGCTGAGCACGCACCCCTATGGGCCCCCTGTGTTGAGGATCAGGGTGGCAGAGGTGTTGCTGCCTACCTTCACCACCTGGAGGTGGCACTGTGTTATCCTCAATGCGGGAAAAGAAGGTGTTTATCTTGTCCGGGAGCGGCCGCGTCAGTGTCACTGTGTTATCCTCAATGCGGGAGAAGAAGGTGTTTATCTTGTCCAGGAGCGAGGCGTCGTGTCCCATACGTGGCTAGCTTTCCCTTTATAATCTGGGATTGTCTGGAGTCCCTGCCACATACGTCTCGTGTATGAGCCGTTGAATTGCTCATACTTTGTCCCTGTACTGTCGTTGTGCCTGTTTGATACACATCCATGTTCACAGTCACCTTGCCACTGGTGTCTCTCTCTCTCTCTGTCTCTCTCTCTCTCTCTCTGTCCGTGTCGCTCCCCCTTTCGTTCTCTCCCCCTCTCGTTCTCTCCCCCTCTCGTTCTCTCCCCCTCTCGTTCTCTCCCCCTCGTTCTCTCTCCCTCTCGTTCTCTCTCCCTCTCGTTCTCTCTCCCTCTCGTTCTCTCTCCCTCTCGTTCTCTCTCCCTCTCGTTCTCTCTCCCTCTCGTTCTCTCTCCCTCTCGTTCTCTCTCCCTCTCGTTCTCTCTCCCTCTCGTTCTCTCTCCCTCTCGTTCTCTCTCCCTCTCGTTCTCTCCCCCTCTCGTTCTCTCCCCCTCTCGTTCTCTCCCCCTCTCGTTCTCTCCCTCTCTCGTTCTCGCCCTCTCGTTCTCTCCCCCTCTCGTTCTCTCTCCCTCTCGTTCTCTCCTTTTCGTTCTCTCCCTCTCGTTCTCTCCCTCGTTCTCGTTCTCTCATAATCAGTACAGTACAGAAGAACAAACCCAAGATAGTGCAACACAAGTCAAAGATACACATCTGGTTAATCACACACCTTAAACACAGATATAGACCAATGTAGAATCTGAACCCTGCTCAAAGACACAAACATTTAAATGACTTGTAACGTCTGAGTAACTGTCTTTACCTTGTAGTACAGGTAGATGGTGGTGATGGCTGTCAGTAGGATCAGCAGCACTACAACGTGTCTGATGATGAAGGCTGGCAGAGGAGAGGCTGCAAACAGAAACACCTTTGATGAGGGGACTGGTCATCATCACATAGATCTGTGGGAAATCTGTCAATGACAAAGTTAGAAGTCTGGATCATGTTCAGTTACCTGTGACGGTGAGGGTGAGGAGCTCACTCTCAGAGGAGAAGTTATGAGAGAAAACATAATTGTCATAAACACAGCTGTAGTTCCCTTGGTGGGAGCCATCTGCAGCAGGGAAGAGGAAGGCAGCAGAGTGATTGACAGCTGGTTGGGTCTGGGTTCTGTTGGAGCCGGTGAACATGAGGAGGAAGGAGCCTCCTGGGTACTGTGGCTGAGTAGAGCAGGTGATGGTGAAGTTGTAGCCCCTAAACACTTCGGGCCCCTGGTGGCCCCTGGAGATCCCTCCCATTGAGTCAGTCAGGAAGATATCAGGCTGGACCAGGAGATCTGTAACAATAAAAGAGAACAAGAAAAACCTCTTCAACTAGTTTCCTATAGATATGACAATAACATCAGCATGTAACAGTGCTAGCCACCCTCCCTCACAGGGCAACATGAGTAGTGGGCCTACAGTCACTGAGACAACATATGTTGATGTCAGGCTGAAGCAGGACATCTGGAACAAGAGGAGAGAAAAAGAAAACGTAGCTCCTCAACTACTTTCCTCATTTAGATATGACAATAACATGACATGTGACAGTGGTAGTGAGTAGAGACGTTCACTGAGATAACACTCAAATACAAAAGCATTCTGGGATATTTAAGTTGTATTTGATTCCTACTTGACTGAGTGATCTATTTTCCAATGCAGATTTACAAGCTAAATAGTCATTGTGAGAGGTGCAGAGGAAGTTGTATGAATGAAGGAAATCAGTTGAATATAATTTAAATATCTTGATATTTCCTGAGCAGATCTCTGTGAGTCCAGGAAGGAGATTTAATACATGACCAAAAGAATGTGGAACTCGGTAGTGAGTGTTGCAACCGAGGATAATTTTGACGCTGTACGCGCTTCAGCGGTCCGTTCTGTGAGCTTGTGTGGCCTACCACTTCACGGCTGAGCCGCTGTTGCTCCTAGACGTGCCACGTTGAAAGTCACTGAGCTCTTCGGCCATTCTACTACCAATGGTGGTCTATGAATTGTATGGCTGTGTGCTCGATTTTATACACCTGTCAGCAACAGGTATGGCTGAAATAGCCGAATCCACTGATGTCCACATACATTTGGCCATATAGTGTATCTTGTTATTACCTGAGCAGATCACTGTGAGTCCAGGAAGGAGATCATAAATTCCCCCACACTCCCTCACTGAAGGCTCAGACCCAGAACAGTAAACGCCAATCTCTCTAGTGGTGTTTCCAGGTAGTACTGAAACAGTGGAGCCACAACCCAGCTGTCTACACACTACTGCAGCTAAATCCTTCTTGGCCCTGTTTTTAGCTCCCACAGTCCTCCACTCTCCCTGGTCGTACTGCTCCACTCCACCAGCACAGCGACTGCCTCCTCCCACCAGCCTCACATCATCAGGCTCTGAGAAAAGAAGAGAGAGAGACAGTAATCTTACTATTTTCTCACTAAAACACACCTATATTGCCACTCATATTCTTCACTCCAGGCGAGAAACAATGTTGATTGAGTGACAAACTGTTTCTTACCTGAGCAGGTGAGTCCAACAGCATTACCAGGTAGGCAGGTGTTGTTTTTTCTGTCTGAGGTGTCACAGTCCAGGAGAAGGGACTCATTGCCTTTACACTGGAACTCTTTATCCCAGGTCTGACCCTCACCTTCTCCATAGAGCCCCCCCTGTAGAGCTGCAGGAGCCCCACAGCCAAGCTCCCCACAGACTACCTCTGCATCCTGCTGGTCAAAGTCAGCTTCACACACTGAGGCCCAGGACTGATTGGACTTCACCTCCAGTCTCCCAGAGCAGAGACCATTTCCATCCACAAGCTGCACAGACTCTGGAGAAAAAGAGTTGGTTGAACATTCAATCCGTTTTGTTGATGACACTGTCAAGGACTAAACACAAATATGTTGGATAAAAGATTGTAGGTTGCTATGTTTGATACTGTAAGAGGTAGAAATGGGTTCTTAGTCACTCAGGACAGGGTTGGGAATAATGCAGGCAGGAGACAGGAATAAGTTCACTTCACTTTATAGAAAATAAACAGCTGGACATCCATCAGGCAGCTTCACTTCAGTAACATCTGAACTACAATGATCTGCCCATGCACATCTCCCATAAACCAATATGACAAACACAAATATAATGTTTAAATACATCTAACATCTCTCACTCTCTTTAAATGAAATGAAAAAAACATAAAACATGATATATGCTAATCTTGTATAATGTACAAATCAAATCTCTCATTATTACCAGTGTCTTACCTGAACAGATCACATGATGATAATATTCACCATTACAGAAACCAGGTCCTCTTCCTCTCTAATAGTAGACTCATTTCCACTGCAACCCCTTAGTGTGGCTCCTCCTCTTCCATCTTCAACCAGAGGTCCTCTAGATTCAGCTACAACATTCCCACAGCCCAGCTCTCTACACACAACCTTAGCCTCTATCATACTCCACCACCACCTAGTACATAGACCTGACCACTCTCCTCTGTAGAAGACTTCCACTGTCCCAGAACAGGAAGTGGTCCCATTCACCAGTCTGACTGAGAGTTCAGCTGTAAACAGCAGAGAGGAAAACACAGTGGTGAGGACAGATTATGACAGGGCTTCTGTTATTCTAACAGCAGTAATGCTTTGTGGTTGACAAGTATTAGTAGTTCCATAAAACAGTACTTGTTATTGGGTTTTAGAATGGTGTGTATCGACACATGAATTTCTCCATGTGGGATAATAAAGTTGACTAATATTGAACTGCTATAATCATTGTAGATTTATACTCTACCTACCTGGTGGACTGACGCTTTGAGCCTGGAGATCTGAGGAGAGAGAGAGAGAGAGAGAGAGAGAGAGAGAGAGAGAGAGAGAGAGAGAGAGAGAGAGAGAGAGAGAGAGAGAGAGAGAGAGAGAGAGAGAGAGAGAGAGAGAGAGAGAGAGAGAGAGAGAGAGAGAGAGAGAGAGAGAGAGAGAGAGAGAGAGAGAGAGAGAGAGGCAGAGGTTAAATGAACATCAACATGACCTTTCATAATGTGATGGGGAAGATAGGCTTATCGATGGTATGATGCAACAACACACGTGTGTACACACACTATAGATACAAAAGTATGTGGACACCCCTTCAAATTAGTGGATTCTATTTCAGCCACACCCCTTCCTGACAGGTGTATAAAATCGAGCACACAGCCATGCAATCTCCATAGACAAACATTGGCAGTAGAATGGCCCATACTGAAGACCTCAGTGACTTTCAACGTGGCACCGTCACAGGATGCCACCTTTCCAACAAGTAATTTAGTAAAATGTCTGCCCTGCTGGAGCTGCCTTGGTCAACTGTAAGTTCTGTTATTGTGAAAGGAAACGTCTAGGAGCAACAACGGCTCAGCGTGAAGTTGTAGGCCACACAAGCTCACAGAACGGGACCGCCGAGTGCTGAAGAGGGTAGCGTGTAAAAACCGTCTGTCCTCGGTTGCAACACTCACTACGAGTTCCAGACTGCCTCTGGAAGCAACGTCAGCACAATAACTGTTAGTCGGGATCTTCATGAAATGGGTTTTCATGGTTGAGCAACCGAACAAAAGCCTAAGATCACCGTGAGCAATGCCAAGCATCGGCTGGAGTGGTATAAAGCCCGCCGCCATTGGACTCTGGAGTATTGAAAACGCGTTCTCTGGAGTGATAAATCACACTTCACCATCTGGCAGTCCAAAGGAAAAAATCCACGCAGCAATGTATATTTAACATTACCTCACTAATGCTCTTGTGGCTGAATGGAAGCAAGTCCCCGCAGCAATGTTCCAACATCTAGTGGAAAGCCTTCCCAGAAGAGTGGAGGCTGTCATAGCAGCAAAGGGGGACCAACTTCATACTAATGGTCATGATTTTGGAATGAGATGTTTGACGAGCAGGTGTCCACATACTTTTGGTCATTTAGTGTACATTCCCTTTCCATGGAAATGTGTAACTCTCTTTGCAGATGAGTTTATATCTAATTGAATACCTTTGCTTTGTCTGTTTTTGAAATCATTCATTTCAGAGGTCAGAGGTCAAGCTGAGCCAGACCAAAAGTGGAAGAGAGGAAAAGGTTACTGGTTGTGATGACATCACTGGTTAGAAGTCAGTGATGAAAAGATATTCAGTTGACTGCATGTTAGTCTGTTGATGTTAATTTAACCTCTCCCTCTCCCTCTCCCTCTCCCTCTCCCTCTCCCCCTCCCTCCCTCCCTCCCTCCCTCCCTCCCTCCCTCCCTCCCTCCCTCCCTCCCTCCTGTTGATCTTGACTCAGGTAACAGACCTCTAACTTCTACCCCCCCTACTCCTGCTCTAACATACAGTATCTCACAAAACTGAATACACCCCTCGCATTTTTGTAATCAATAACATCATTATCTATATACTACCAACAACATCATAACAATAATCTGACAGTTTGAACCAAGGAAGCCTTGTGATGGACCAATGTGGTTGATTAACAGAACATCTGAATGTGTCCCAATAATATCTCCTTTCTCCTGAAGTGTGCACTTGTTCACTACTTCCCATAATCTAAAAGCATTGGATTGGTGGAGGCATGGACTAGTGGGAGTTTCCACCATATTTATAATGTTGATGTAACCCTATCACCACAGGCTCAGATAAATCCATAGAGTAAAAGTATGGTGAAAAGGTCCACTCAGTACATAATAAACCTGGTATGACTAAACTCGCTAAAGAAAAACCAAAGAGACCAGGGTTCTTACCTACAGATAGAATGTGTATATAAAAAGAATGAATAATGAATGATCCACTTGCAAACAATTGGCAATACACACAATACAATAATATTTTAAGATAACCTAAACCCGGGTCCTAAACTGAAAATGTTCGTTGGCGCCGTTGGAGCTATAAAAAACAAACAGTCTAACCCCACAGTTATCACAATAGAAAGCCCTTGAAACCAACAGTTGACTATTTATAATCCAATAGGCAGAAAGTGCCCTGCATGCATCCGAAAAACGATGTCCAGTGTCCCCGAAGCCCTTAAATGACCTCAGACTAAACTGTCCTCTCCAGCTCCCGATCCGACGAACCCAAGCAGCTCCCGAAGCCACTGCCAGTGGCACTGGAACCTTCGTCAATACAGCCAAGCAGCAAGCGAATTGAGACGACTCATTTCTAAAATATTCAACTATACATCTTATTTTGTTAAGGTAAGTAAAGTAGAGTGCAGTTAAAACCAAATCGGGGAAAAAAAACGTACACAAAATGTTTTCCAACTTCACAAGCGCACCTCTCCTCTCTGTTCAACCTTCCCAAGTTCTCTCACGTCACCCCGCTCCTCCGCACACTCCACTGGCTTCCAGTTGAAGCTCGCATCTGCTACAAGACCATGGTGCTTGCCTACGGAGCTGTGAGGGGAACGGCACCTCCGTACCTTCAGGCTCTGATCAGTCCCTACACCCAAACGAGGGCATTGTGTTCATCCACATCTGGCCTGCTGGCCCCCCTACCTCTGCGGAAGCACAGTTCCCGCTCAGCCCAGTCAAAACTGTTCGTTGCTCTGGCACCCCAATGGTGGAACAAGCTCCCTCACGACGCCAGGACAGCGGAGTCACTCACCACCTTCCAGAGACACTTGAAACCCTACCTCTTTAAGGAATACCTGGGATAGGATAAAGTAATCCTTCTACCCCCCCTTACCCCACCCCCCCAAAAATAAAATAAAACAAATTGTAAATTGTAAAGTGGTTGTTCCACTGGCTATAAGGTGAATGCACCAATTTGTAAATCGATAAGAGCGTCTGCTAAATGACGTAAATGTAAATGTAAATGATGTCACCATAGTCTAGGACCGATAGGAACGTTGACTGAATAATCTGCTTTCTACTGTTTAGCGAGAGGCAGGACCTGTTTCTATAGAAGAAGCCCATTTCTATTCTCAGCTTCTTAACTAACTCATCAATATGCTTTTTAAAAGACAGCTTTTCATCTATCCAGATTCCCAGATATTTATAAGCAGGGACACAATCAATATGGACACCATTCAAAGTACATTAAATCAGTTATTTTGATGTGCACTAGAGAACAACATATACTGAGTTTTCCCTGCATTCAATGCTCATTTCAGGTCAATAAAGTTTTTCTGTAATTCCATGAAGGCAGACTGTAGTTCAGATAGAGCCTGGTCAACCTTGGGGGAAATAGCATATGTCGTATCGCGTCGATGCTGGTAATTATTGCTGTCAAACAAAGAGTCCGCTTAGGCTGCACTTTGATTATAAATTGTATTCATATCACAAGATGTCAGCATACGTTTACAGACCCTGCTGCAGGGCTGGAGAACAGTGTTCCAAAAATAATCTGTCTGTTCCAACCCCCTCTGCCTCCAGCCTATACTTATAAAGAATGCAAAAATATGGGTTGCTCCCTCTGCTGTCCAATCACCTGTCTCCCCTGGGGCGTCACCCTACAAATGGCTACTTTTGAACTAAAATAAACATCCCTTCAGTTCCACTTAAAAACCATTAACAAAGACATAATCCTAATACACTACACATACACAACAACTATCAACTGTATACAAGTGGAGGTTACAGTTTTTTATAGACAAGTCAATATTGTTAATGTAAACAGCATAGGTGCAACTTTGGTTTTAGAGGTGGGGGAGACATAACTTTATTTATATTCATTTTTGTTTTTATCCAGTTGGATAAACACTCCAAACAGCCTACCCGACTGCTCAGAACCCTCCGCATGGTCCTAAAGCACACTGTCGCCTGATTTAACACCATCAGTAGATACACATTGAGTTCTATCTGTCAAGTCATTTTTTTACCAGTTACATGCAGCCTGGTCTAGGCCAATTGAGCCAAGCCTCTGAATTAGCAGTGAGTGATCAACAGCCTTTGACAGGTCAATGAAGAGGGCAGCACAATGTTGCCTTCTATCCTTACAGTGAACCACATCATTTATAACTAGAGATGCAGCAGAGATAGTGCTATGACCTGGTCTAAAACCCCACTGATGTACATTTAGAATACATCTTAGCTGAGAATTAATTAAGGATTCTAATATCTTAGCTAGGCAAAAAAGTTTATAAATAGGGCGATAATTATTTAGGTCACAAGGGGTCACCACCTTTGTGAAGGGGGAGTACATGGGCCGCCTTCCAAACCTTGGAGATAGTACTAGATATAACTGTCAGGTTACGGGTTGATGATTCAGCAATCAGGGGGGCAGAGCGCTGCAGTAGAAATGGATCAAGCATATCAGCCCCAGTGGATTTTTTTTTTTTACATCAATCTTAAGCAAGACATCTAACACATCACAGATAGTAAATAGTTGAAATGAAACAAAGATTGACTAGAAGTTGACGGGTCAACCGTTGAGTCAGCTAGAGGCTGGCAGAGGGAAGAGCAGTCGATTGGCTGACCAGGGTCAACTAAACCACCGTTTCTCTCAAATAAAAAGCCAGCCGAGGTAACATGATGATTAAAAGCATCCCTTATTCCATTCTTCTCAGTTATGATGCCAGAGTCAGGCAGAACTCCCTCCTAGCTCGAAAAACCTACCCTATTGTTTGAGTTTGTTAGGGACAAGAAACGTATTCTACCTAAGCTACATCAACACAATGTAATGAAGAATGTTATTATTGTTTTCAAGTGAGTACACAACTCTAGTCTAGGCTGTAAACTGCAGTGAATAGCCCAGGTCATTTGAATAACTCCTGGGGTCCCTTCTCTCCTCACCTCCTTCTCTAAACCCATTGGAGGAGGTCATTCAAACCTAAAATGCTACAAGGAAGCAGCTAGCAGCCAAGCAAAATGGTCTTGAGTGGCAACCAATCTGCCCAATTAGCTGTTAAGTTTCCATACACCCACTTCTGTTGATCCTCCCACTTCTTTAGCAACAACCACTTTCAGACACACTCCATTTATGCAGTTACCCTCTGGGAGAATCTCAATTGTATACTCCTCGCGTCCTCTCTCCTCACCTCCTCTAAACCCATTGGAGGAGAAGGTCAGAGGGGAAACCCTCCGGCTTTCTCATCTAATGGGTTTTGAGAAGGAGTCGAGGAGAGAGGAGTGAGGACGCAAGGATTATGCAATTGAGAATCTCCTCATTAGTGGAGAGTGAAAAACAAGTGTGGGTGTCTGAAGGTGGGTGTTACTAAATAAGTGGGAGGATCAACATAAGTGGGTGTATGGAAACATAACAGCTAATTGGGCTGATTGGTTGCCACTCAAAACCATTTTGTGTGGCTGCTTGCTGCTTCCTTGTTGCATTTTAGCTAAGCGGGTTAGGCAGGTTAGGAGAATTAAGGTGGGAGGTTAGGAGAATTAACGTGGCAGTTTAGGATAATTAATGTGGCAGGTTAGGATAACTAATGTGGCAGGTTAGGAGAATTAACGTGGCAGGTTGTAGGAGCAACCTAGCAGATCAGGATAATGAGATTAGGAAAAGAGTTAGGGTTAAGTTTAGCTAAATTGCTACAAGGAAGCAGCAAGCAGCCACACAAAAAATGGTCTTGAGTGGCAACCAATCTGCCCAATTAGCTGTTAAGTTTCCATACACCCATTTATGTTGAGCCTCCCACTTATTTAGCAACACCCACTTTCAGATACACTCCATGTATGCAGTTACCCTCTGGGAGAATCTCAATTGTTTACTCCTCCCGTTCTCTCTCTTCACCTCCTCTAAACCCATTGTAGGAGAAGGTCAGAGGGGCGGGACCTCTGGCTTTCTCATCCAATGGGTTTTGAGAAGGAGGCGAGGAGTGTGCAATTGAGATTCTCCCCATAACTGGGAAAGGGTGCCATAAAGCAGTGTGCACTGTATAGAGCTCGCCAGCTTGAAGCCTAAATGAATGGGGAAAGACTAGGGTTTTGGGATAAACGCTGAAAATAAGGTCTGAGGTGAACACAGACTTAGTAGATCTTATACGTTTTGTTGTATGAGTTAATATCAGTCAGGTAACATCCTTTATGAATTATGAAGTCTTTATGGGCTTTTTCGTTTTCAGTTACCCAGAGGACCCTCTCATGTGCATTTTACCAGTAACCCTCTGGTCTCATGAGTCTTCTCAAGGACCCCCTGTGGATAGTCCAAGTAACCGCAGGGGTCCTAGTACCCCTGGTTGGGAAACACTGCTAGTGAATAGGGTCCCTTTGTCTTCCTGTCATACAGTTAAATGTCCACTAGATGGCGGTGTTTACCCAGTCTGGGCCAGGGTTGCACTACAGAACTAACACTGTTGAACCAGGCCTACGGTGGAAAACAATCCTTTATCAAGGTAGTGATTCCATTCATATCTAGCTAGGCCTGTATTCATTTTTATATAGTATTTTAGATCCTAATGAATAACATTACATGGACAATGGGGACCTGATCCTAGATCAGCAGTACTCCTATTTTTCTCCTGATTGAAATGGCAAAACCTCACCACACGCACATTACGTTCATTCTCCTAATCAGCTACGTTAATTATCCTAACCCGCTACGTTAGTTCTCCTAACCTGCCACGTTAATGATCCTATCCTGCCACGTTAATTATCCTAACCTGCTAAGTTAATTCTCCTAATCTGCCAGGTTAATTAACCTAACCTGCTACACTAATTATCCTAACCCGCTACGTTAATTAACCTAACCTGCTACACTAATTATCCTAACCTGCTAGGTTAGTTATCCTAACCTCCCACATTAATTATCCTAACCTGCTACATTAGTTATCCTAACCTCCCACATTAATGATCCTATCCTGCTAAGTTAGTTATCCTAACCTCCCACATTAATTATCCTAACCTGCTACATTAGTTATCCTAACCTCCCACGTTAATTATCCTAACCTGCTATATTATATCTCCTAACCTCCGCAATGGCGTGTATTCATGGTTGCCAAAGGAAGCCAGGCTTCCCCAATAAAATGACCAAGAACAAAACATATAAAATAATGTATCTTTCATCTCTCTGTGTTTTATCATTTTCCTTCAATTAGCAAGAGGCTGAATGTACCTCACCGGAGAAAGCATCTGAGCGAGTGAAACGGTGCCCCTCTGTCTCTGTATGTGTAGGCCATTCTATCTGATGCTGTCTGGTTAAAAAGAGTATGACTTTGCTGCCGCCCTGTAGCATTGAATGCTAACATTTGGCCTCCCTTGATCATAATTTTTTTTAATTAAAATACCAAATAGCGTTGAGCTAAACTGTGAATGGTCCTGATAAATCAAATAAAATTACAAATTGCATAATGACCCCTGCACCCACCCGACCCCCCACCCGACCCCTCGCACCACCCCTAGGAGGCCGCCCCAGAGTTTGGGAACTACTGATCTATCTGATGCTGTCTAGTTCAAAATAATATGACACTGCTGCCGCCCTGTAGCATTAAATGCAAGGGAAGCCAGCGAACATTTGGCCTCCCTTGATAATAAAAAGGGAGGCCAAATGAGCTAAACTGTGAATGGTCCTGGCACTTACCCAGAATGATATAAAATACAAATTAGCATACTCCTGTCTATACAGAAATAAATAAAAGCATTCAAAATAGGCTTCTAAAGCATGATTTGGGCACAGAGGATCATTCATTAGGTTTATAGACCAGACAATGAAATGATCACAACTGATCTGGTTGTATTATGGCTTTCCCCCCCAGTAAATGTACCCACACACCACTACTGAAGTTAACCAATTGCATCTAGAGCCATATTTTTTATAAATCATAGCCCAAAGTTGGTTTATTAAATTCTTCAAATTCTTCATGTATTTGTCAGTCAACTGATATCATCATAATTTTTTTTACAAAATTCAAGTCATTTGGGATCATTCTGACCCCAACGAAAAGTATCTGATTCCTCCTATAGTAATTTGATAGGACCTTCATTAAAAAGTCTGCCAACGGTATAAATAGTTGATAGAACTGCAATATAGAACTCAGATACAGACAGCTGTATTGGTGGGTATTCTCCGAAAGGTAGTTATTCTAAGGCAAATCTAAAAAAGTATTTATTTGAATCCAGGGGGACCTGTATCAGTGATTTAGACCAGATAAACAGATCACCTGCAGAAATGAAGAACCTTACGTACTCGCCTGGTTATAACTGGTTATAACTAGGTATGACCGTGTACACAATCAAAATGACCTTGCATATATGCTTAGTTGCAGTCACAACAGCTCATAAGTCTGTCAGTGGGATGAATACTTGTTGAAACTGTAATGCAGAAACCAGCTTCCCTCTAAACGTACACATAGCGCTGTATTGGTGGGTATTCTTTGAAGAATAGTTGGTTATTCCACGGAAAATTGTATATAAATACCATCATTCCTATAATATCCTCCAATATTCTATATGTGCAAGTTGTTATGGTAGATGGGTTGCTATAACATTTGGTTTGAAGTGACTTTGAGGATTTGGGCATGATTTTTGAAGCGATGCTAATGCTAGCTGTGGGGTAAGTAAATAAAGACAGATGAGACATATTTTTGGTCATTGTTTCTCATTGTTTCTACTGGCACAATGCTCTTAACCACTAAGCTACCTGCCACCCCTAGTGGTAATAGCTGGCTGAAAGGGCCCTAGTGGAGCCAGTTGGCTGAGAGGGCACTAGTGGGGCCAGTTGGCTGAGAGGGCCCTAGTGGAGCCAGTTGGCTGAGAGTGCCCTAGTGGGGCCAGCTGGCTGAGAGGGCCCTAGTGGAGCCAGTTGGCTGAGAGGGCCCTAGTGGGGCCAGCTGGCTGAGAGGGCCCTAGTGGAGCCAGTTGGCTGAGAGGGCGCTAGTGGAGCCAGCTGGCTGAGTGGACCCTAGTGGAGCCACCTGGCTGAGAGGGCCCTAGTGGAGCCACATAGCTGAGAGGGCCCTAGTGGAGACAGCTGGCTGAGAGGGCCCTAGTGGAGCCAGTTGGCTGAGAGGGCCCTAGTGGAGCCGGCTGGCTGAGAGGGCCCTAGTGGAGCCGGCTGGCTGAGAGGGCCCTAGTGAAGCTCCAGACATATTTTTGGTCATTGTTTCTCAGGATCAATGTATGAATGTATTTTTGTCAATAAAATTAAATAGATTTCCAATGTTGGTGTACCGCTCCTTTAAATGGCAGTCATTTTTACCACCTAAATATGACACCTTTTGTATTTACTTAAAAATAAATGATACTACAATCAAATTATGGTAAATCGGCTTTTTAGTACTTACTTTGGAAAAAAGCTGCACATTATTTAAGGGAAAAATATATTTTTTTGTTTTACAGAATCTGCAAATGAATTGTCATTTAACAAAAATGATGTTTATTTCATTTCAGATAACAGTAAGTACATGTCCATTGATGTCCTTAAGAGTCGATTGATGCACTAATTAAAATAATACAATAAATCCCCATCAAAATCCGTCTGTTTAAGATAGAGATTTGTTTTTTTGCATGGGCTGCATCTCAATCTACTTCATCCGCCTGTATGTCTGCCTTCCACATCCCGAAAATCACCATAGCTAGAGAGAAGACAGGCTATGTGCCACACTGCCCACAAAATGAGGTGGAAACTGAGCTGCCCCTCCTAACCTCCTGCCAAATAAACGATGATATGAGAGAGACAAATTTCCCTCAGATTACAAGGACCCCCAAATACTTTGAAAACAAATATAATATTGATAAGCTCCCATATCTGTTAGGTGAAATACAGCAGCGTGCAATCATGGCAGCAAAATGTGTGACCTGTTGTGATAAGAATAGGGTAACCAGTGGAGAACAAACACCACAGTAAATAAAACCTAGGCCTAGATTTATCAGTTTATTTCATTTCCTTTGCCATTTGTACTTCTACTTTTTGCACAGACAGCTCACACTCTCCTACACACACCAGCTGGCTGAGAGGGCCCTAGTGGAGCCGGCTTGCTGAGAGGACCCTAGTGGAGCCACCTGGCTGAGAGGACCCTAGTGGAGCCACCTGGCTGAGAGGGCCTAGTGGAGCCAGCTGGCTGAGAGGGCCTAGTGGAGCCAGCTAGTTTATATTTCATTTACAGTGTATTGACCGACGGCCTAGCTAATTTTTGCAGATTAGTTTATATATAATTTAATACCTTTGCTTTTGTCTGTTTTTGAAATCATTCATTTCATAGGTCAGAGGTCAAGCTGAGCCGTACCAGAGTGGAAGAGTGGAAAAGGTTACTGGTTGTGATGACATAACTGGTGAGAAGTCAGTAATGAAAAGATATTCAGTTGACTGCGTGTTAGTCTGTCAGCCCTATCTCTTTTGACATCTCCCTCTCTCTCCTCCTCTTCTCTCTCACTATCCATCTCCCCTCCCCTCCTCCTCTGTCCAATAGCCGCAGGAAGTAGTTTGGGGGTGTAGAAATACAGCTAAACCTAGGGTATGGCTAAATGGGGTGTGTAGAAACACAACTAAACCTAGTGTATGGCTAAATGGGGTCTCTATCTCCCCTCCCCTCCCCTCCCCTCCCCTCCCCTCCTCTGTCCACTCCCCTCTCCTCTCTCTCCACTACGCTCTCCTCCGCCCCCCACCCATCCTCTCTCCTCCGCCCCATCTCTCTCTGCTCATCTCTCGCAGCCCTTTGACATCTCCCTCTCTATCTCCCCTCCCGTCCTCTGTCCCCTCTTCTCTCTCTCCACTACCCTCCCCTCCTCACTCTCTCTCTCTCTTTCTTCCTGACATATAGCATCAGGCTTGTTGAGCTTGACTCAGTTGACTTGGGTAACAGACCTCTAGCTACCACCCTTCCCCTTGCTCTGTTGAACCTTTAATAAACCTTTATTTAACTAGGCAAGTCAGTTAAGAACAAATTCTTATTTACAATGATGGCCTACCCAGGCCAAACCCTCCCCTAACCCGGACGATGCTGGGCCAATTGTGCGCCGCTCTATGGGACTCCCAATCCCGGCCGGTTGTGATATAGCCTGGGATCGAACCCGGGTCTGTAGTGACGCCTCTACCACTGTGATGCAGTGCCTATGATCACTGCGCCTCTCGGGAGGCCATAGAAAAATAAGACGAATATTAAATAGATACATCATATATACTCTCATTCATTTCCATAGGGACAGATACAATCAATCATTGACACACTGAATATACAACATCACATACACCATCACACCTTAAATGACATTAGTGCCTGTCCCCAGATGGACAGTTATTGTCACGCCCTGGCTCTGGGGACTCTTTAATGTTGAGCCAGGGTGTGTAGGTTTCATTGTTTAGTTTTCTATGTTTGTGTTCTAGATCGTTTAGATCTATGTTGGCCAGGGTGGTTCCCAATCAGAGGCAGCTGTAGCTTGTTGTCTCTGATTGGGGACCATACTTAGGCAGCCTGTTTGGCACTGTTATTTTGTGGGATCTTGTTCCGTTTGGTTTGTGTTATGACCTAGGACTTCACGTATCGTTTGGTTTATTGTTTTGGTTCGTGTGTGTACTAAATAAAGTATGTACGCCTATCACGCTGCGCCTTGGTCCGCTTCCGTCAACGATCGTGACAGTTATGCTACAGTAAATTACATTTACTGGTGATTACATCATTGTCCTGCTTTAAGACAGATTTTTACTGTCTGCATCCAGTTGCATGTTATTTACTAACCCTGCAAATGATCATATATCTTACAATATCAAAACATATGCTCCAGAACAGGATCATCAATATCACTGCAGGTATCATATCTGTCTCTAACTGGGGCTCCACTGAGCTATACAAGTCTACTGTCATGAAGAGTGGACTGAAGAGTGGACAATACTGCTAGGCTATATGATTTCTATCTCATTAGTTCCTTACTTCAATGATGTGAGATAAACTTCTTAGCAACTTATCTTGGATCAGTGGTTGAGCCCAGCTAAACACAGCAAACTGATCTGTCTTGCACCAATGTTTCACATAGTGTGTCCTATAATATCACCTCTAACTTTCTACTGCTTGAGTTCACCTCTTATATAATATTGGCTTAATGTTCCTTAATGTTCCAGGCAGTGAAAATACTTTAATCTTTCTTTTATATAGTTATCAAAATTCTCAGCCATTTGTATTTCTACTTTTTGCACAGACAGCTCACACTCTCCTACAAACACCAGCTGGCTGAGAGGGCCCTAGTGGAGCCACCTGGCTGAGAGGGCCCTAGTGGAGCCACCTGGCTGAGAGCACCCTAGTGGAGCCAGCTAGTTTATATTTCATTTACAGTGTATTGACCGGCGGCCTATACAGGTCAGGACTGATACACTCATTTTTTTATATAGTTAAATTTCAAATGACTTTCTCTTTTGAGACTTTTGTGTGTTTAAAGTTTACTGTTTGTGATTGTTTATTTCACTTGCTTTGTCAATGTTAACATATGTTTCCCGTGTCAATGAAACCCCTTTGAATTGAACTGAGAAAGAGACTGAGAGAGAGAGAGAGGGGGAGGGGCAAAAGAGAGGAGAAATGAACATCAACATCACCTTCCATGATGTGATGGAGAAGACAGGCTTATAGTTGGTGTGGTGCAACAACACACGTGATGTGATGGAGAAGATAGGCTTATAGTTGGTGTGGTGCAACAACACACGTGATGTGATGGGGAAGATAGGCTTATAGTTGGTATGATGCAATAACACCCATGTGTACACACATTCCCCTTCCATGGAAAGGTGAACCTCTCTTTGCAGATTAGTTTATATATAATTTAATACCTTTGCTTTTGTCTGTTTTTGAAATCATTCATTTCATAGGTCAGAGGTCAAGCTGAGCCGTACCAGGAGTGGAAGAGTGGAAAAGGTTACTGGTTATGATGACATAACTGGTGAGAAGTCAGTTATGAAAAGATATTCAGTTGACTGCGTGTTAGTCTGTCAGCCCTATCTTTTTTCACATCTCCCTCTCGCTACTCCTCTTCTCTCTCACTCTCCATCTCCCCTCCCCTCCTCCTCTGTCCCATAGCCGCAGGAAGTAGTTTGGGGGTGTAGAAATACAGCTAAACCTAGGGTATGGCTGAATGGGGTGTGTAGAAACACAACTAAACCTAGGGTATGGCTAAATGGGGTGTGTAGAAATACAGCTAAACCTAGGGTATGGCTAAATGGGGTGTGTAGAAATACAGCTAAACCTAGGGTATGGCTAAATGGGGTGTGTAGAAATACAAATAAACCTAGGGTATGGCTAAATGGGGTGTGTAGAAATACAGCTAAACCTAGGGTATGGCTAAATGGGGTGTGTAGAAATACAACTAAACCTAGGATATGGCTAAATGGGGTCTCTATCTCCCCTCCCCTCCCCCATGAGAAGGGGAGAAGAGGAGAGGGGAAGAAGAGGAGAGGGGGAGAGGAGGAGAAGAGGAGAGGGGGAGAAGAGGAGAGGGGGGAGAAGAGGAGAGGGGGAGAAGAGGAGAGGGTGGAGAAGAGGAGAGGTGGAGAAGAGGAGAGCGTGGAGAAGAGGAGAGGGTGGAGAAGGGTAGATGTTTTTCTCTCCCCCTCCTCCATCTTCTTCTCGCCCTTCCCTCCCCTCTCTTTGGTTCTGACCATTACTCCCTCCCTCCCTCCCTCCCTCCCTCCCTCCCTCCCTCCCTCCCTCCCCTCCTCTAATGTATATTATATAAGGGAAGGGAGAATGAGAAGGGGAGAGGGTGAGAAGAGGAGAGGGGAAGAAGAGGAGAGGGGGAGAAGGCGAGAGGAGGAGAAGAGGAGAGGGTGAGAAGAGGAGAGGAGGAGAAGAGGGGAGGGGAAAAAGAGGAGAGGGGGAGAAGAGGAGAGGAGAGGAGAGGAGGAGAAGAGGAGAGGGGAAGAAGAGGAGAGGGGGAGAAGAGGAGAGGAGGAGAAGAGGAGAGGGGGGAGAAGAGGAGAGGGGAAGAAGAGGAGAGGGGGAGAAGAGGAGAGGAGGAGAAGAGGAGAGAGGAGAACAGGAGAGGGGGAGAAGAGGAGAGGGGGAGAAGAGGAGAGGGGGAGAAGAGGAGAGGAGGAGAAGAGGAGAGGGGGAGAAGAGGAGAGGAGGAGAAGGGTAGATGTTTTTCTCTCATAGTTCCACCCATGGGACTATACCTTCTGTTATCAACAACAAGTGTAAAACTGGACCATGTGACAGTTTGGACCAAGGCAGCCTTGTGGTGGACCAATGTGGTTGATTAACAGAGCATCTGGGTGTGTACCAATAATATCTCCTTTCTCCTGAAGTGTGCACTTGCTCCCTACTTCCCATAATTTAAATGCATTGGATTGGTGGAGGCAAGTACACAACTTTCACTGGGACCTCCCCACATTCTGAAATTGCATTATGTAAGGTGTGAATCTTGACATCTCTGATCTGCATAATTAAAAAAAATCCCCATCAAAAGCTGTCATTTTAAGCTAGAGTTATCAGGTGTTTTGCATGGGCTGTGTCTCAATCCACCACATTCGCCTATGGTGTCCTTCCGCATCTGCAGTGGAAGGTCGCCAAGCTACAGCTGTGTTTGTCAGACCATGAGACATCCCGAAAATATGTCTTCTCACAAAAACTTCTGTAGGGAACACAATGGTGTTCTCTGTTTCGCTCTATGACCCCCACAAGTGTCACGGGACTCAATTGAAGGTGTCCAATACAAATGAATGTAAATATGGAGGTAGATCTGTGCCCCCAAAAATAAAGGGTTAAATGTGTACAAATAATACAGTCCCAAAATAAATCACAAGGAATAAGGTTTTAAAGCTTAAGAAATACAGTATATACAGTATATACACTACCGTTCAAAAGTTTGGGGTCGCTTAGAAATGTCCTTGTTTTCGAAAGAAAAGCACTTTTGTTGTTAATTAAAATAACATCAAATTGATCGGAAATACAGTGTAGACATTGTTAATGTTGTAAATGGCTATTGTAGCTGGAAACGGCTGATTTTTTATGGAAAATCTACATAGGCGTACAGAGGCTAATTATCAGCAACCATCAGTCCTGTGTTCCAATGGCAAGTTGTGTTTGCTAATCCAAGTTTATCATTTCAAAAGGCTAACTGATTATTAGAAAACCCTTTTGCAATTATTGTTAGCACAGCTGAAAACTGTTGTGCTGATGAAAGAAGCAATAAAACTGTCCTTCTTGAGACTAGTTGAGTATCTGGAGCATCAGCAATTGTGGGTTCTATTACAGGCTCAAAATGGCCAGAAACAAAGAACTTTCTTCTCAAACTCTTCAGTCTATTCTTGATCTGAGAAATGAAGGCTATTCCATGCGAGAAATTGCCAAGAAACTGAAGATCTCGTACAACGCTGTGTACTACTCCCTTCACAGAACATCGCAAACTGGCTCTAACCAGAATAGAAAGAGGAGTGGGAGGCCCCGGTCCACAACTGAGCAAGAGGACAAATACATTAGAGTGTCTAGTTTGAGAAACAGACGCCTCACATGTCTTCAACTGGCAGCTTCATTAAATAATACCTGCAAAACACCGGTCTCAATGTCAAAAGTGAAGAGGCGACTCCGGGATGCTGACCTAGGCAGTGGCAAAGAAAAAGTCCAGTGTCTGTGTTCTTTTGCCCATCTTAATCTTTTATTTTTATTGGCCAGTCTTAGATGTGGCTTTTTCTTTGCAACTCTGCCTAGAAGGTCAATACTGGTACATAGTTCCTCTGTGGAGATGGGAGAACCTTCCAGAAGGACAACCATCACTGCAGCACTCCACCAAGCAGGCCTTTATGGTAGAGTGGCCAGACGTAAGCCACTCCTCAGTAAAAGGCACATGACAAATGGCACCTAAAGGACTCTCAGACCATGAGAAACAAGATTCTCTAGTCTGGTGAAGCCAAGATTGAACTCTTTGGCCTGAATGCCAAGTGTCAAGTCTTGAGGAAACCTGGCACCATCCCTACGGTGAAGCATGGTGGTGGCAGCATCATGATGTGGGGATGTTTTTCAGCGGTAAGGACTGGGAGACTTGTAAGGATCGAGGGAAAGATGAACATAGCAAAGTACAGATAGATCCTAGTGGAGCCGGCTGGCTGAGAGGGCCCTAGTGGAGCCACCTGGCTGAGAGGGCCCTAGTGGAGCCAGCTTGCTGAGAGGGCCCTAGTGGAGCCGGCTTGCTGAGAGGGCCCTAGTGGAGCCACCTGGCTGAGAGGGCCCTAGTGGGGCCAGCTGGCTGAGAGGGCCCTAGTGGAGCCACCTGGCTGAGTGGGCCCTAGTGGAGCCAGCTAGTTGTGTAAATAAGTGTAGTTGAATTAGTTTAAGAACTATTTTATCTTTATTTATAGACTATTTTATATTTAATTTACCGTGTATTGACCAACGACCTGTACAGGTCCATACTGATACACTCATGTTGGTGTTTGTTTTTGTACATAGTTAATCATTTAACATTTCAAATGTCTTTCTCTTTTGAAACTTTTGTTTGCTTAATGTTAACTGTTTGTTATTGTTTATTTCACTTGCTTTGGCAATGTTAGCATATGTTTCCGATGCCAAATGAGAGAGAGAGAGTGACCTTTCATGATGTGATGGGGAAGATAGGCTTATCATTGGTATGGTGCAACAACACCCATGTGTACTCACATTCCCCTTCCATGGAAATGTGAACCTCTCTTTGCAGATGACTTTATATATCATTTAATGCATTTGCTTTCGTCTGTTATTTAAACCATTCATTTCATATGTCAGGGTCAATCTGAGCTGGACCAAGAGTTGAAGAGTGGACAAGGTTACTGGTTATGATGATATCACTGGTGAGAAGTCAGTTATGAAAAGATATTCAGTTGACTGCGTGTTAGTCTGTTAGCCCAACCTCTTTTGACATCTCCCTCTCTCTACTCCTCTTCTCTCTCACTCTTCATCTCCCCTCCCCTCCTCCTCTGTCCAATAGCCGCAGGAAGTAGTTTGGGGGTGTAGAAATAAAGCTAAACCTAGGGTATGGCTAAATGGGGTGTGTTGAAATACAGCTAAACCTAGGGTATGGCTAAATGGGGTGTGTTGAAATACAGCTAAACCTAGGGTATGGCTAAATGGGGTGTGTTGAAATACAGCTAAACTTAGGGTATGGCTAAATGGGCTGTGCAGAAATCCCCCCACCAGTTGAAGCTCATTTACTGTACTTAAAAACTCTAAAATACTATTTGGAGAACAGCAAAAACTAACAAAAACTAACAAAAATGCCCCCAGACATGAATTATCACTTGGAAGAGTCAGTCTAGAGCCCTAATGGAAGAGTCAGTCTAGAGCCCTAATGGAAGAGTCAGTCTAGAGCCCTAATGGAAGAGAGTCTAGAGCCCTAATGGAAGAGAGTCTAGAGCCCTAATGGAAGAGTCAGTCTAGAGCCCTAATGGAAGAGAGTCTATAGCCCTAATGGAAGAGAGTCTAGAGCCCTAATGGAAGAGAGTCTAGAGCCCTAATGGAAGAGAGTCTAGAGCCCTAATGGAAGAGAGTCTAGAGCCCTAATGGAAGAGTCAGTCTAGAGCCGTAATGGAAGAGTCAGTCTAGAGCCCTAATGGAAGAGAGTCTAGAGCCCTAATGGAAGAGAGTCTAGAGCCCTAATGGAAGAGAGTCTAGAGCCCTAATGGAAGAGAGTCTAGAGCCCTAATGGAAGAGAGTCTAGAGCCCTAATGGAAGAGAGTCTAGAGCCCTAATGGAAGAGTCAGTCTAGAGCCCTAATGGAAGAGAGTCTAGAGCCCTAATGGAAGAGAGTCTAGAGCCCTAATGGAAGAGAGTCTAGAGCCCTAATGGAAGAGAGTCTAGAGCCCTAATGGAAGAGTCAGTCTAGAGCCCTTTGGAAGAGAGTCTAGAGCCCTAATGGAAGAGAGTCTAGAGCCCTAATGGAAGAGAGTCTAGAGCCCTAATGGAAGAGAGTCTAGAGCCCTAATGGAAGAGAGTCTAGAGCCCTAATGGAAGAGTCAGTCTAGAACTTGTTCTCAACTGGCCTACCTGGTTAAATAATGGTAATATATATATATATATATATATAAACAAACTCAACCTCATCACACTACTCAACCTCCCCATTGACTCATTTAGCCTACTTGTGGAACAGTGCATACAGTGCAATGAAATAGATGCATAATACACGATTCAAATACTGACATCAATGTGAACATAACTGGAGCATAAAACAGCTGACTGTGAATGCAAACTATCCCAGATAAATCCTACACATGCATTGAAATAAAAGGCATACATCAAAGGAATTACTTAGGCCTACAATCAACAAGGATGTATAAAGACAAACAAACTCAACCAAAGAATGAAGAAAATCATGAAATACAAAATGAAAATCTACACATTAAAGGAGAAATCCACACAAAGCCACTCATCACTTTCATTTACAGTGTTAAATTACACTAATATGTTAAAACAATTTTTGTAAACAAATGTTTCATTTTGACGTTATAATAAGGTTGGTAGCAACATGGAAACTCTGTTGCAGCTCAAGTAGACTACAAAATCCACAATGCAATGCTCTCTCTATGGGCTGGCTACACACAATAATACAAAGACAATATCAGCATGTGAAGTAGCTAGCTAGCTGTAAAATCGCCTAAACAAACTGCACAATCAATTTAGGAGTCTACAATCTCCTGCAGATCGATGTTGCTCACAGAGTGGAGTCTAACATTCACAACAGCAGATATACTTGGAGGAGATGGGAAACGTTGCCCATACTAGGTCAATGGGGAGCGCGGTGCATTCTGGGTGATTCTGGTACAAGGAGAGCTCTCCTTCAAGAAGTGAATGGGAGTCTATTGGGCGCTAGTTCAAACACCTAATATTAGCACGAATTTCGTCAACAAGAAGTGCAACATACATCTTTTTGCGAGATGTGAAATAATGAACTTGCTATCTGTAGTATCGTATAGCTTTGGAATCGTGTTATTATGTACTTTCGAGGAATAGAGGCACGTTTCTCGACATATAGACTGACTTTGAGAAGGAATTGCCTGACGATTCGCTTAGCAACCGCTTGACGCAGTATGACAACTTGAACGCGATTGGTCGACAGTCTGCTGAGTTGGACATTGTACATTCATTCATTCAGTGGATTCTATCTCTTTTCTATAATATCTCTGGCAACGGCACCATGCAATGCACCCTGGACTAAAGAGGCAGACAAATAGGAAACATGTGCTAGACCCTCCGTTAAATTACACATTTCAGTAGGTAGGAATATCGCAGAAATATGATCAATGGCTCATTCGAGAGAAGACATCCTCCCGAGTCATGACATCGGCCAGTATTGAAATCTGACATGCATAATAAACGTTTTTGCGATCTAAATATCGTATTCCTATTAACTTCCTATTAACTTCCAGATTTACTTCCAGATTAATTTCCAGATTAATTTCCAGATTAATTTCCAGATCCCCTCCTCTCTCTCCCCACTCCCTCCTCTCTCTCCCCTCCCCTCCTCTCCTCTCTCTCCCCACTCCCTCCTCTCTCTCTCTTTCTCTCGCTCTCTCTATACTCCTCTCTGTCTCTCACTCTCTCTCTCTCTCTAGTTCTCTCTCTCTTCCTGACATATAGCATCAGGCCTGTTGATCTTGACTCAGGTCACAGACCTCTATCATTGGACCAGACCTGAGTCTGTGACCTGATCACTCACACAACAGAGGACAGAACAGAAAAAGGTCTGATAAACTACAGTTCCTCACAATAAAATGACAGCTCTTAAGATTGTTTAAAAAGAAAGAGCAGCTCTATACGACATTCAAACTAATTGTTTTGAGCTGATAGTAACTCCAGGTCCAATTCATTAAGACAGGCCTTTGAAGGCGTTAGAAAAGTCCCTAGTTGTGGATCTCATCAAGGAGTTAGTCCAAAGTGTCCCCCCTCCTGCTCTAACAGATGACCAATATAAAATATATAATATATACTCTCTTTCATTTACATAGAGACATGTACAATCAATCATTGACACACTGAATATACAACAGTCAGATTGCTGTCACCATCACAACTTAACTGACATTATTGCCTGTCCCCAGATGGACAATTATGCTATAGTAAAGTACATTTACAGGTGATAACCTCATTGTTCTGCTTTGAGACAGATTTTTACTGTCTGCTTCCAGTTGGATGTTCATTTACTAGCCCTGCAAATGATCATATATCTTACAATATCAAATCATATCTCAGTAACTGTCAGAAGTGTATATCAGTATAACAGCATCCTACCTGTGCTCCAGAACAAGATCATCAATATCACTGCAGGTATCATATCTGTCTCTAACTGGGGCTCCACTGAGCTATACAAGTCTGCTGTCATGAAGAGTGGACTGAAGAGTGGACAATTCTGCTAGGCTATATGACTTATATCTCATTAGTTCATTACTTCAATGATGTGAGATAAACTTCGTAGCAACTTATCTTAGATCACTGGTTGAACTCAGCTCTGTTTTCAAAAACCCCACAGGAAACTGCTGACAGAGCAGCAAAGTTTCACGTAGTGTGTCCTATAATATCACCTCTAACTTTCTACTGCTTGAGAGGGGGAGGGGGGGGGGGGGGGGGGGAGGAGGAGGAGAGGAGAGGAGGAGAAGAGGAAAGGGGAGGAGAGGAGAGGGAGGAGAAGAGGAGAGGGGGAGAATAGGAGAGGGGGAGAGGGGGAGGGGGAGAAGAGGAGAGGAGGAGAGGAGGAGAAGAGGAGAGGGGGAGAAGAGGAGAGGAGAGGGGAGGAGAGGAGAGGGGGAGAAGATGAGATGGGGAGAAGAGGAGAGGGGGATGAGGGGGTGAGGTTCGTCTTCCACCATTCCACCCATGGGACTATACCTTCTGTTATCAAGAGGGAGTTTCCACCATAGTTCTTATACCAGTCATTTCAGTTTAGGGAAGTGAACAAGTGAACACCTTAGGAGAAAGGAGACATAATTGAAACAGTGCTTAATTCTAGACTACAGTTCTGCATCTGTGAAACAATATTATCACCTAGTGGCCGTAAGAGGTACTCTCCTGTCAGTATGTTTTTACTGCTTGCTCAAAACAACACATGACCTGCATACATGATATGATTCATGTGTGAGTACTAAAAGCATATGAATATAGTATATTATATTCTAGTATATTTATTATATATGTGGGTCTGATAAGTAAACACTCTTAATGTTTGCTGTTGTATCACTAAGAAGAACATTGGGCACTATGTAACCAAACACATGTGGAACCTCATGATATGAGAGATAAGAAGTGTTTAAAAATGTGAGTCCTGAACCCTGTAGACTACTACACTACTTCTGAAGAAGACCAGACTCCTTTCAGAATGAAGACTGCTATAGTTATGACGGTGTTGCTGTTGGGTCATGGCTAGAAGGGATCCAGCTTTTGTCAGATTAACTTCAGATTTGACTTTTCATGGAAAGTTAGGAGAATTTGTGCAGCAGGTAGGTAAACCATGTGACGATTTGACCAAGGTAGCCTTGTGGTGGAACAATGTAAAGACCAGAGCCATTTCATCTATCCATCTATCTATCTATCTATCTATCTATCTATCTATCTATCTATCTATCTATCTATCTATCTATCTATCTATCTATCTATCTATCTATCTATCTATCTATCTATCTATCTATCTATCTATCTATCTATCTATCTATCCATCTATCTATCTATCTATCTATCTATCTATCTATCTATCTATCTATCTATCTGTCTGTCTGTCTGTCTGTCTGTCTGTCTGTCTGTCTGTCTGTCTGTCTGTCTGTCTGTCTGTCTGTCTGTCTGTCTGTCTGTCTGTCTGTCTGTCTGTCTGTCTGTCTGTCTGTCTGTCTGTCTGTCTGTCTACAGTATCTACACTAAATGACCAAAAGTATGTGGACACCTGCTTGTCGAACATCTCATTCCAAAATCATGGGCATTGATATGGAGTTGGTCCCCCCTTTGCTGCTATAACAGCCTTCACTCTTCTGATAAGGCTTTCCACTAGATGTTGGAACATTGCTGCGGGGACTTGATTCCATTCAGCCACAAGAGCATTTGTGAGGTCGGGTACTGATGTTGGGCGATTAGGCCTGGCTCACAGTCGGCGTTCCAATTCATCCCAAAGGTGTATGATGGGGTTGAGGTCTGGGCTCTGTGCAGGCCAGTAAAGTTCTTCCACACCGATCTCGACAAACCATTTCTATATGGACCTCGCACTGTGCATGGGGGCGTGTCATGCTGAAACAGGAAAGGGCCTTTCCCAAGCTATTGCCACTAAGTTGGAAGCACAGAATCGTCTAGAATGTCATTGTATGCTTTAGCGTCAAGATTTCCCTTCACTGCAACTAAGGGGCTTATCCCAAACCATGAAAAACAGCCCCAGACCATTATTTCTCCTCCACCAAACTTTACAGTGGGCAATATGCATTGGGGCAGGTAGCGTTCTCCTGGCATCCGCCAAACCCAGATTATCCGTTGGACTGCCAGATGGTGAAGTGGGATTCATCACTCCAGAGAAGGCGTTTCCACTGCACTCCAGCCGACGCTTGGCATTGCGCATGGTGATCTTAGGCTTGCGTGCGGCTGCTTGGCCATGGAAACCCATTTCATGAAACTCCCAATGTACAGATCTCGTGCTGATGTTGCTTCCAGAGGCAGTTTGGAATTCGGTAGTGAGTGTTGCAACTGAGGACAGATAATTTTTACGAGCCTCAGCACTCAGCGGTCCCGTTCTGTGAGCTTGTGTGGCCTACCACTTCACGCTGAGCCGTTGTTGCTCCTAGACGTTTCCCTTCACAATAACAGAACTTACAGTTGACCGAGGCAGCTCCAGCAGGGCAGACATTTTACTAAATTACTTGTTGGAAAGGTGGCATCCTGTGACAGTGCCACGTTGAAAGTCACTGAGCTCTTCAGTACGGCCATTTTACTGCCAATGTTTGTCTATGGAGATTGCATGGCTGCGTGCTCAATTTTATACACCTGTCAGCAACGGGTGTGGCTGAAATAGCTGAATGCACTAATTTGATGGGGTGTCCACATACCTTCATAGTGGGTAATGTAGGCTACATCAATATACTGTAATATAGTGGGAAATGTAGCCTACATCAATATACTGTAATATAGTGGGTAATGTAGCCTACATCAATATACTGTAATATAGTGGGTAATGTAGCCTACATCAATATACTGTAATATAGTGGGTAATGTAGCCTACATCAATATACTGTAATATAGTGGGTAATGTAGCATACATCAATATACTGTAATATAGTGGGTAATGTAGGCTACATCAATATACTGTAATATAGTGGGTAATACAGCCTACATCAATATACTGTAATATAGTGGGTAATGTAGGCTACATCAATATACTGTAATATAGTGGGTAATATAGCCTACATCAATATACTGTAATAGGATGGGGTGTGTTAAACCCAAATTTCACACATACACACATCTCACCTCCTAAACCCTATTCCCCTTTGGTTTTGTTCTCTCATTTCACATACATCCCCCTCTCCACACACACACACACAAACCCCACGCACGCCCGCACACACACACTATAATGTGCTGTGGCAGCCTGCGTCCGTAGACAGGCGCGAAGGATCAAGTCTTCACCCAGTGTGCTACCGATATTCATAAGATAAGGCCGCAGAGGAGAGGGGAGAGAGAGGGGTGTGGTGGGGGAGGGGAGGGGTTCTGTTGACGTCCTCTACCATTGGCTTGTTCAAATGGTGGGGGAGGGGCAGACACTACCATGTCCTCACCAGCTGTAGAGAGAGAGAGAGAGAGAGAGAGAGAGAGAGAGAGAGAGAGAGAGAGAGAGAGAGAGAGAGAGAGAGAGAGAGAGAGAGAGAGAGAGAGTGAGAGAAGAGAGAGAGAGAAAGAGAGAGGAGGAGGATAGAATAGATGTGTTTTAATATTGATATCCAGGCCTAATTAAATGCGGAGTCAAAGTGCACTCCCCCATAGGGCTCTGGTAAAAAGTAGTGCACTATATAGGGAATAGGGTGCCATTTGGGGTGCAGGCAGAATCTATAATTTAATTCCACATGAGATATGCAGAAGAACAAATGGCCTCCGTTGCCTTGAGTGAAAAGCCATATTAGTTATCACTATTTAGATACCATGGAATAACAAAGAGAGGGTTTCCATTTAAGATTAGCCTTCCATCAGTGATGAAGTGACACAAAAATAGGTGGTGAGTACAGTAACGCTCCCTACACTTTCAATGTATTATTCTGCATAACCTGGGTCAGTTATCACTATGGGTCAACACTCATGCAAAACAGAAAAGGTGCACGCACGCACGCACGCACACACACACACACACACACACACACACACACACACACACACACACACACACACACACACACACACACACACACACACACACACACACACACGCGCACGCGCACACACACACACACACACACACACACACATATATACATACACAGACAGAGATAACCATGTGTTCAAACCTCAGTAGCTTTAAACCCACAAGCCAACTCAAACTGAACAAGAGAGAGAGAGAGGACGGAGAGGGGGAGGGAGGGAGGGAGGGAGGGAGGGAGGGAAGGAGGGCTGGAGGGAGGGAGAATGAAAGAAAACTAAAACTAAAACAGAGAGATTGATGGAGAGAGAGAAAGAGGGAGTGAAAGAAGGAATAGCGTGATCCTCTCTCTAGTCCAGCCAAACCCCACCAGAGAGAGTTGACAGTGGACCCTTTGGCTTCAGCATTAAGAGGGAAAACAATCAGACACACAAAAATGACAAGGCCAAAAAGCCTGAATGAACAGGCAAGAATCAACACATTTCAGCCCCTCTTCCTATGCTTCCCACACTGTTTCCTCAATACATTTCAGCCCCTCTTCCTCTGCCCCCACTCTGTTTCCTCAACACATTTCAGCCCATCTCCCTCTGCCCCCCCCCACACGGTTTCCTCAACACATTTCAGCCCCTCTCCCTCTGCTTCCCTACACTGTTTCCTCAACACATTTCTACCCCTCTCCCTCTGCCCCCCACACTGTTTCCTCAACACATTTCAGCCCCTCTCGCTCTGCTTCACAAAACTGTTTCCTCATCACATTTCAGCCCCTCTCCCTCTGCTTCCCCACACTGTTTCCTCAAGACATTTCAGCCCCTCTCCCTCTGCCCCCCCCCACACAGGTTCCTCAACACATTTCAGCCCCTCTCCCTCTGCTTCCCCACACTGTTTCCTCAATACATTTCAGCCCCTCTCCCTCTGCCCCCCCAAACTGTTTCCTCAACACATTTCAGCCCCTCTCCCTCTGCTTCCCTACACTGTTTCCTCAACACATTTCAGCCCCTCTCCCTCTGCTTCCCTACACTGTTTCCTCAACACATTTCAGCCCCTCTCCCTCTGCCCCCCCCACACTGTTTCCTCAACACATTTCAGCCCCTCTACCTCTGCTTCCCTACACTATTTCCTCAACACATTTCAGCCCCTCTCCCTCTGCCCCCCCCCCACTATTTCCTCAACACATTTCATCCCCTCTCCCTCTGCTTCCCTACACTATTTCCTCAACACATTTCAGCCCCTCTCCCTCTGCCCCCCCCACACTGTTTCCTCAACACATTTCAGCCCCTCTCCCTCTGCTTCCTTACACTGTTTCCTCATCACATTTCAGCCCCTCTCCCTCTGCTTCCCTACACTGTTTCCTCAACACATTTCAGCCCGTCTCCCTCTGCTTCCCTACACTGTTTCCTCAACACATTTCAGCCCCTCTCCCTCTGCCCCCCCCACACTGTTTCCTCAACACATTTCAGCCCCTCTACCTCTGCTTCCCTACACTATTTCCTCAACACATTTCAGCCCCTCTCCCTCTGCCCCCCCCACTATTTCCTCAACACATTTCATCCCCTCTCCCTCTGCTTCCCTACACTATTTCCTCAACACATTTCAGCCCCTCTCCCTCTGCCCCCCCCACACTGTTTCCTCAACACATTTCAGCCCCTCTCCCTCTGCTTCCTTACACTGTTTCCTCATCACATTTCAGCCCCTCTCCCTCTGCTTCCCTACACTGTTTCCTCAACACATTTCAGCCCGTCTCCCTCTGCTTCCCTACACTGTTTCCTCAACACATTTCAGCCCCTCTCCCTCTGCCCCCCCCACACTGTTTCCTCAACACATTTCAGCCCCTCTACCTCTGCTTCCCTACACTATTTCCTCAACACATTTCAGCCCCTCTCCCTCTGCCCCCCCCCACTATTTCCTCAACACATTTCAGCCCCTCTCCCTCTGCTTCCCTACACTATTTCCTCAACACATTTCAGCCCCTCTCCCTCTGCCCCCCCACACTGTTTCCTCAAGACATTTCAGCCCCTCTCCCTCTGCCCCCCCCCACACAGGTTCCTCAACACATTTCAGCCCCTCTCCCTCTGCTTCCCCACACTGTTTCCTCAATACATTTCAGCCCCTCTCCCTCTGCCCCCCCACACTGTTTCCTCAACACATTTCAGCCCCTCTCCCTCTGCTTCCCTACACTGTTTCATCAACACATTTCAGCCCCTCTCCCTCTGCTTCCCTACACTGTTTCCTCAACACATTTCAGCCCCTCTCCCTCTGCCCCCCCACACTGTTTCCTCAACACATTTCAGCCCCTCTACCTCTGCTTCCCTACACTATTTCCTCAACACATTTCAGCCCCTCTCCCTCTGCCCCCCCCCCCCCCACTATTTCCTCAACACATTTCAGCCCCTCTCCCTCTGCTTCCCTACACTATTTCCTCAACACATTTCAGCCCCTCTCCCTCTGCCCCCCCCCACACTGTTTCCTCAACACATTTCAGCCCCTCTCCCTCTGCCCCCCCCCCCACACTGTTTCCTCAACACATTTCAGCCCCTCTCCCTCTGCTTCCTTACACTGTTTCCTCATCACATTTCAGCCCCTCTCCCTCTGCTTCCCTACACTGTTTCCTCAACACATTTCAGCCCGTCTCCCTCTGCTTCCCTACACTGTTTCCTCAACACATTTCAGACCCTCTCCCTCTGCCCCCCCCACACTGTTTCCTCAACACATTTCAGCCCCTCTACCTCTGCTTCCCTACACTATTTCCTCAACACATTTCAGCCCCTCTCCCTCTGCCCCCCCCACTATTTCCTCAACACATTTCAGCCCCTCTCCCTCTGCTTCCCTACACTATTTCCTCAACACATTTCAGCCCCTCTCCCTCTGCCCCCCCACACTGTTTCCTCAAGACATTTCAGCCCCTCTCCCTCTGCCCCCCCCCCCACACAGGTTCCTCAACACATTTCAGCCCCTCTCCCTCTGCTTCCCTACACTGTTTCCTCAATACATTTCAGCCCCTCTCCCTCTGCCCTCCCACACTGTTTCCTCAACACATTTCAGCCCCTCTCCCTCTGCTTCCCTACACTGTTTCCTCAACACATTTCAGCCCCTCTCCCTCTGCCCCCCCCACACTGTTTCCTCAACACATTTCAGCCCCTCTACCTCTGCTTCCCTACACTATTTCCTCAACACATTTCAGCCCCTCTCCCTCTGCCCCCCCCACACTGTTTCCTCAACACATTTCAGCCCCTCTCCCTCTGCCCCCCCCCCACACTGTTTCCTCAACACATTTCAGCCCCTCTCCCTCTGCTTCCTTACACTGTTTCCTCATCACATTTCAGCCCCTCTCCCTCTGCTTCCCTACACTGTTTCCTCAACACATTTCAGCCCGTCTCCCTCTGCTTCCCTACACTGTTTCCTCAACACATTTCAGCCCCTCTCCCTCTGCCCCCCCCCACACTGTTTCCTCAACACATTTCAGCCCCTCTACCTCTGCTTCCCTACACTATTTCCTCAACACATTTCAGCCCCTCTCCCTCTGCCCCCCCCACTATTTCCTCAACAAATTTCAGCCCCTCTCCCTCTGCTTCCCTACACTATTTCCTCAACACATTTCAGCCCCTCTCCCTCTGCCCCCCCCCACACTGTTTCCTCAACACATTTCAGCCCCTCTCCCTCTGCCCCCCCCCCCCACACTGTTTCCTCAACACATTTCAGCCCCTCTCCCTCTGCTTCCTTACACTGTTTCCTCATCACATTTCAGCCCCTCTCCCTCTGCTTCCCTACACTGTTTCCTCAACACATTTCAGCCCGTCTCCCTCTGCTTCCCTACACTGTTTCCTCAACACATTTCAGACCCTCTCCCTCTGCCCCCCCCACACTGTTTCCTCAACACATTTCAGCCCCTCTACCTCTGCTTCCCTACACTATTTCCTCAACACATTTCAGCCCCTCTCCCTCTGCCCCCCCACTATTTCCTCAACACATTTCAGCCCCTCTCCCTCTGCTTCCCTACACTATTTCCTCAACACATTTCAGCCCCTCTCCCTCTGCCCCCCCACACTGTTTCCTCAAGACATTTCAGCCCCTCTCCCTCTGCCCCCCCCCCCCACACAGGTTCCTCAACACATTTCAGCCCCTCTCCCTCTGCTTCCCTACACTGTTTCCTCAATACATTTCAGCCCCTCTCCCTCTGCCCTCCCACACTGTTTCCTCAACACATTTCAGCCCCTCTCCCTCTGCTTCCCTACACTGTTTCCTCAACACATTTCAGCCCCTCTCCCTCTGCCCCCCCCACACTGTTTCCTCAACACATTTCAGCCCCTCTACCTCTGCTTCCCTACACTATTTCCTCAACACATTTCAGCCCCTCTCCCTCTGCCCCCCCCACACTGTTTCCTCAACACATTTCAGCCCCCCTCTCCCTCTGCCCCCCCCCCACACTGTTTCCTCAACACATTTCAGCCCCTCTCCCTCTGCTTCCTTACACTGTTTCCTCATCACATTTCAGCCCCTCTCCCTCTGCTTCCCTACACTGTTTCCTCAACACATTTCAGCCCGTCTCCCTCTGCTTCCCTACACTGTTTCCTCAACACATTTCAGCCCCTCTCCCTCTGCCCCCCCCCACACTGTTTCCTCAACACATTTCAGCCCCTCTACCTCTGCTTCCCTACACTATTTCCTCAACACATTTCAGCCCCTCTCCCTCTGCCCCCCCCACTATTTCCTCAACAAATTTCAGCCCCTCTCCCTCTGCTTCCCTACACTATTTCCTCAACACATTTCAGCCCCTCTCCCTCTGCCCCCCCACACTGTTTCCTCAAGACATTTCAGCCCCTCTCCCTCTGCCCCCCCCCACACAGGTTCCTCAACACATTTCAGCCCCTCTCCCTCTGCTTCCCCACACTGTTTCCTCAATACATTTCAGCCCCTCTCCCTCTGCCCCCCCACACTGTTTCCTCAACACATTTCAGCCCCTCTCCCTCTGCTTCCCTACACTGTTTCCTCAACACATTTCAGCCCCTCTCCCTCTGCTTCCCTACACTGTTTCCTCAACACATTTCAGCCCCTCTCCCTCTGCCCCCCCCACACTGTTTCCTCAACACATTTCAGCCCCACTCATTCTGCTTCCCTACACTGTTTCCTCAACACATTCCAGCCCCTCTCCCTCTGCTTCCCCACACTGTTTCCTCAACATATTTCAGTCCCTCTCCCTCTGCCCCCCACACTGTTTCCTCAACACATTTCAGCCCATCTCCCTCTGCCCCCCCACACTGTTTCCTCAACACATTTCAGCCCCTATCCCTCTGCTTCCCTACACTGTTTCCTCAACACATTTCAGCTTCTCTCCCTCTGCTTCCCTACACTATTTCCTCAACACATTTCAGCCCCTCTCCCTCTGCCCCCCCACACTGTTTCCTCAACACATTTCAGCCCCTCTCCCTCTGCTTACCCACACTGTTTCCTCAACACATTTCAGCCCCTCTCCCTCTGCCCCCCCCACACTGTTTCCTCAACACATTTCATTCCCTATCCCTCTGCCTCCACACACTGTTTCCTCAACACATTTCAGCCCCTCTCCCTCTGCCCCCCACACTGTTTCCTCAACACATTTCAGCCCCTCTCCATCTGCCCCCCCACACTGTTTTCTCAACACATTTCATTCCCTATCCCTCTGCCTCCACACACTGTTTCCTCAACACATTTCAGCCCCTCTCCCTCTGCCCCCCACACTGTTTCCTGAACAGATTTCAGCCCCTCTCCATCTTCCCCTCCACACTGTTTTCTCAACACATTTCAGCCCCTCTCCCTCTGCTTCCCAACACTATTTCCTCAACACATTTCAGCCCCTCTTTCTCTGCTTCCCCACACTGTTTCCTCAACACATTTTAGCCCCTCTCCCTCTGCCCCTCCACACTGTTTCCTCAACACATTTCAGCCCCTCTCCCTCTGCCCAGCCAAACTGTTTCCTCAACACATTTCAGCCCCTCTCCCTCTGCCCCCCCACACTGTTTCCTCAACACATTTCAGCCCCTCTCCCTCTGCCCCCCCCACACTGTTTCCTCAACACATTTCAGCCCCTCTCCCTCTTCTTCCTTACACTGTTTCCTCATCACATTTCAGCCCCTCCCCCTCTGCTTCCCCACACTGTTTCCTCAAGACATTTAATCCCCTCTCCCCCCCACACTGTTTCCTCAACACATTTCAGCCCCTCTCCCTCTGCCCCCCACACTGTTTCCGCAACACATTTCAGCCCCTCTCACTCTGCTTCCTTACACTGTTTCCTCAACACATTTCAGCCCCACTCATTCTGCTTCCCTACACTGTTTCCTCAACACATTTCAGCCTCTTTCCCTCTGCTTCCCCACACTGTTTCCTCAACATATTTCAGCCCCTCTCCCTCTGCCCCCCACACTGTTTCCTCAACATATTTCAGCCCATCTCCCTCTGCCCCCCCACACTGTTTCCTCAACACATTTCAGCCCCTATCCCTCTGCTTCCCTACACTGTTTCCTCAACACATTTCAGCTTCTCTCCCTCTGCTTCCCTACACTATTTCCTCAACACGTTTCATCCCCTATCCCTCTGCCCCCCCACACTGTTTCCTCAACACATTTCAGCCCCTCTCCCTCTGCTTACCCACACTGTTTCCTCAACACATTTTAGCCCCTCTCCCTCTGCCCCCGCACACTGTTTCCTCAACACATTTCATTCCCTATCCCTCTGCCTCCACACACTGTTTCCTCAACACATTTCAGCCCCTCTCCCTCTGCCCCCCACACTGTTTCCTCAACACATTTCAGCCCCTCTCCATCTGCCCCCCCACACTGTTTTCTCAACACATTTCATTCCCTATCCCTCTGCCTCCACACACTGTTTCCTCAACACATTTCAGCCCATCTCCCTCTGCCCCCCACACTGTTTCCTGAACAGATTTCAGCCCCTCTCCATCTGCCCCTCCACACTGTTTTCTCAACACATTTCAGCCCCTCTCCCTCTGCTTCCCAACACTATTTCCTCAACACATTTCAGCCCCTCTTTCTCTGCTTCCCCACACTGTTTCCTCAACACATTTTAGCCCCTCTCCCTCTGCCCCTCCACACTGTTTCCTCAACACATTTCAGCCCCTCTCCCTCTGCCCCCCAAACTGTTTCCTCAACACATTTCAGCCCCTCTCCCTCTCCCCCCCACACTATTTCCTCAACACATTTCAGCCCCTCTCCCTCTGCTTCCTGACACTGTTTCCTCAACACATTTCAGCCCATCTCACTCTACTTCCCCACACTGTTTCCTCAAGACATTTCAGCCCCTCTCCGTCTGCCCCCCCACACTGTTTCCTCAACACATTTCAGCCCCTCTCCCTCTGCTTCCCTCCTCTGTTTCCTCAACACATTTCAGCCCCTCTCCCTCTGCTTCCCCACACTGTTTCCTCAACACATTTCAGGACTTCTCCCTCTGCTTCCCCACACTGTTTCCTCAACACATTTCAGCCCCTCTCCCTCTGCCCCCCCACACTGTTTCCTCAACACATTTCAGCCCCTCACCCTCTGCTTCACTACACTGTTTCCTCAACACATTTCAGCCCCTCTCCCTCTGCTTCCCTACACTATTTCCTCAACACATTTCAGCCCCTCTCCCTCTGCTTCCCCACACTGTTTCCTCAACACATTTCATTCCCTCTCCCTCTGCCCCCACACACTGTTTCCTCAACACATTTCAGCCCCTCTCCCTCTGCTTCCCTCTACTGTTTCCTCAACACATTTCAGCCCCCCTCCCTCTGCTTCCCAACACTATTTCCTCAACACATTTCAGCCCCTCTCCCTCTGCTTCCTCACACTGTTTCCTCAACACATTTCAGCCCCTCTCCCTCTGCCCCCGACACTGTTTCCTCAACACATTTCAGCCCCTCTCCCTCTGCCCCCCCACACTGTTTTCTCAACACATTTCAGCCCCTCTCCCTCTGCCCCCCCCACACTGTTTCCTCATCAGATTCCAGCCCCTCTCACTCTGCTTCCCCACACTGTTTCCTCAAGACATTTCAGCCCCTCTCCGTCTGCCCCCCACACTGTTTCCTCAACACATTTCAGCCCCTCTCCCTCTGCTTCCCTACACTATTTCCTCAGCACATTTCAGCCCATCTCCCTCTGCCCCCCCACACTGTTTCCTCAACACATTGAAGCCCCTCTCCCTCTGCCCCCCCCCACACTGTTTCCTCAACACATTTCAGCCCCTCACCCTCTGCTTCCCTACACTGTTTCCTCAACACATTTCAGCCCCTCTCCCTCTGCTTCCCTACACTATTTCCTCAACACATTTCAGCCCCTCTCCCTCTGCCCCCCCACACTGTTTCCTCAACACATTTCAGCCCCTCTCCCTCTGCCCCCCCAGACTGTTTTCTCAACACATTTCAGCCCCTCTCCCTCTGCTTCCCTACATTGTTTCCTCAACACATTTCAGCCCCTCTCCCTCTGCTTCCCCACACTGTTTCCTCAACACATTTCAGCCCCTCTCCGTCTGCCCCCCCACACTGTTTCCTCAACACATTTCAGCCCCTCTCCCTCTGCCCCCCACACTGTTTCCTCAACACATTTAAGCCCTTCTCCCTCTGCCCCCCCACACTGTTTCCTCAACACATTTCAGCCCCTTTCCCTCTGCTTCCCTACACTGTTTCCTCAACACATTTCAGCCCCTCTCCCTCTGCCCCCCACACTGTTTCCTCAACACATTTCAGCCCCTCTCCCTCTGCTTCCCCACACTGTTTCATCAACACATTTCAGCCCCTCTCCCTCTGCTTCCCCACACTGTTTCCTCAACACATTTCAGCCCCTCTCCGTCTGCCCCCCCACACTGTTTCCTCAACACATTTCAGCCCCTCTCCCTCTGCTTCCCTACATTGTTTCCTCAACACATTTCAGCCCCTCTCCCTCTGCTTCCCCACACTGTTTCCTCAACACATTTCAGCCCCTCACCCTCTGCTTCCCTACACTGTTTCCTCAACACATTTCAGCCCCTCTCCCTCTGCCCCCCACACTGTTTCCTCAACACATTTAAGCCCCTCTCCCTCTGCCCCCCCACACTGTTTCCTCAACACATTTCAGCCCCTCTCCCTCTGCTTCCCCACACTGTTTCCTCAAGACATTTCAGCCCCTCTCCCTCTGCCCCCCACACTGTTTCCTCAACACATTTTAGCCCCTCTCCCTCTGCTTCCTTACACTGTTTCCTCAACACATTTCAGCCCCTCTCCTTTCTGTTTTCTTCAATGATATCACAACAATAACAAGGCAAACAGTAAATATGTCGTCCCCCATGAATGATGCAGCTCCTCCCTTTGGGCTAATCAGTGTAATTTAGTAAATGCCGGAACTCTATGGCAAGACGCATCATTCATCCACTTTTCGTCAAAATCGGGCCAGTAGTCTCTGAGATATCACGTGGGTTAGCTAGACTCTTATCCCTGAGTCTGTGTCCCCAATGTCATCACTCTGAGTCAAACACCATCGTGTGTCATTATGAATGTTCTTTTGTCTTGACAGTGTTTGCAACATGTGTACCAAATGCTGTTACAATACACATATCCTTGACTGATGTCTTGACAGTGTTTGCAACATGTGTACCAAATGTTGTTACAATACAAATATCCTTGACTGATGTCTTGACAGTCATAAATGGCTATACTGACAGAATGATTCACAGTATAGCCATTTATGTGCCAGACCACGCCCACGTTTATTGGTCAATAGCAGCCATATTGTTTTAGGTACTAGTTTGGAAATATTGCATTGAGAGATCTTTTTCCAGAGATGCCACATGTCACATTTTGTGACGCACACACACACACACACACAAACACACTCTCTCTCATCCATCCATCCATCCTCACCCCTCTCTCCCCCGTCTGTCATCCTCACCCCTCTCTCTCCCCGTCTGTCTCCCTGTGTCCCAGACAAGGGTCTCACAATACTCCCCCTCCTCCTTCCCCCTTCTCACTCCTCCTCACCCTGTCTCCCCCTCTCTCACCCCTCTCCACCCCCCTCACCCCTCTGTTTGTCATCTATTGGAAAAGAGAAAGAAAGAAAGAAAGAAAGAAAGAAAGAAAAGAAAGAAAGAAAGAAAGAAAGAAAGAAAGAAAGAAAGAAAGAAAGAAAGAAAGAAAGAAAGAAAGAGAAAGAAAGAAAAGAAAGAAAGAAAGAAAGAAAGAAAGAAAGAAAGAAAGAAAGAAAGAAAGAAAGAAAGAAAGAAAGAAAGATAAAAGGGTGAAAAGGGAAAAGATAACTGAACAGGTAACTTGATATGCTGACAGCTGTCTCCTTTCATTTAGTCTCTCTCTCTCTCTCTCTCTCTCTCTCTCTCTCCCCTCTCTCTCTCTCTCTCTCTCTCTCTCTCTCTCTCTCTCTCTCTCTCTCTCTCTCTCTCTCTCTCAATTCAATTTAAATTTAAGGGCTTTATTGGCATGGGAAACATATGTTAACATTGCCAAAGCAAGTGAAATAGATAATGAACAAAAGTGAAATATACAATAAAAAAATGTACTGTAAACATTACACTCATAAAAGTTCCAAAGGAAAAAATACATTTCAGGTCACAAATCTTGCTGCTGTGATGGCACACTGTGGCATTTCACCCAATAGATATGGGAGTTTATCAAAACAGGATTTGTTTTTTAATTCTTTGTGGGTCTGTGTAATCTGAGGGAAATATGTGTCTCTAATATGGCAGGAGGTCAGGAAGTGCAGCTCAGTTTCCACCTCATTTTGTGGGCAGTGTGCACATAGCCTGTCTTTTCTTGAGAGCCAGGTCTGCCTTCGGCGGCCTTTCTCAATAGCAAGACTATGCTCTGTTTTTTTGTTAATTACTTGACACATTCTAAATAATTATATATATTTTTTCTCATGATTTGGTTGGCTCTAATTGTGTTTGCTGTCCTGGGGCTCTGTGAGGTCTGTTTGTGTTTGTGAACAGAACCACAGGACCAGCTTACTTAGGGGACTCTTCTCCAGGTTCATCTCTCTGTAGGTGAGGGCTTTGTTATGGAAGGTTTGGGAATCGCTTCCTTTTAGAATTTAACGTCTCCTTTCTGGACTTTGATCATTAGCGGGTATCGGCCTAATTCTGCTCTGCATGCATTATTTGGTGTTTTACGTTGTACACTGAGGATATTTTTGCAGAATTCTGCATGCAGAGTCTGAATTTGGTGTTTGTCCCATTTTGTTAACAGGTAACTTGATATGCTGACAGCTGTCTCCTTTCATTTAGTCTCTCTCTCTCTCTCTCTCTCTCTCTCTCTCTCTCTCTCTCTCTCTCTCTCTCTCTCTCTCTCTCTCTTCTCTCTCTCTCTCTCTCTCTCTCTCTCTCTCTCTCTCTCTCTCTCTCTCTCTCTCTCTCAGCAGGTAACAGGAGAATGATGTCATACTGTCACAGCTCAGCCTCCTCTTCCTCTTCCTCCTCCTAGAACCAGTCTGACCAAAAAAAACAACCAAAATACAACCTAATGAAAACTAACAGCCTATCAACAAGGATCTATGTTCAACCAACCTGACATTCAGCCAACAAGCCAATGACTAAACAACTAGGCCCAACATTCAACCAACCAACCAATGTTCGACCAACCAAGAAATAACCAATAGACAACCAACCTGACATTTAATTAACTACTATCCAACCAACCTGACATTTAATTAACTACTATCCAACCAACAGACATCAGTCTCACTCTGAAAGTCCCCCTCTTTCAGTCAATCATAAAACAACTACCTGGACCACAACTTTGTGCTCAATGGAGACAACGGTTGTTCTTCAATAAACCAAAAGCTCCTACAGCCGTCTTGTTGCAGTGTGTGAGTTAAACACAGGGTCCCTTTAGGCCTCAACACATCCTTATACTACACATGTACTGGAGTGGACACTCCCTAGCAAGATCATGTCTAGAATACCACCGGAGTTCTGAACACACACACACACAAACTTATAGAATTGGAGTGTAGCTATGCACCTCTCCCTTTCTCTGTCATCAACCAAAGCCAGAGAAGGAGTGTGTGTGTGTGTATGTGTATGTGTGTGTGTGTGTGTGTGTGTGTGTGTGTGTGTGTGTGTGTTTGAGAGAGAGAGAGCGAGAGAGAGAGAGAGAGAGAGAGAGAGAGAGAGAGAGAGAGAGAGAGTGAAAAACCACAGTGTGCCATCACAGCTGCAAGATTCGTGACCTGTTGCCACAAGAAAAGGTCAACCAGTGAAGAATTATAATAATAATATAATAAATTATAATAAGCCATTTAGCAGACGCTTTTATCCAAAGCGACTTACAGTCAACAAACACCATTGTAAATACAACCCATATTATGTTTATTTATTTTCCCATTTGTACTTTAACTATTTGCACCATTGTTTGTTACAACACTGTATATATACATAATATGACATTTGAAATGCCTTTATTCTTTTGGAACTTCGGAGTGTAATGTTTACTGTTAATATTTATTGTTTATTTCACTTTTGTTTACTATCTACTTCACTTGCTTTGGCAATGTTAACATATGTTTCCCATGCCAATAAAGCCCTTAAATTGAAATTGAAATGAGAGAGAGAGAGAGAGAGAGAGAGAGAGAGAGAGAGAGAGAGAGAGAGAGAGAGAGAGAGAGAGAGAGAGAGAGAGAGAGAGAGAGAGAGAGAGAGGAGAGAGAGAGAGCACAGTCTGCTGGAATGGGCATTTGAGTGAGACAGAGCTGGTACACATGCACACAAACTTCCCTCTGTTCCTCTGTTAGTAGTGGAACACACTTCCCCTTGTTCCTCTGTTAGTAGTGGAATAATTTTTTTCTTGATCATGAAGTATATTTAAAACCAAATGTTTTACTGGGTGACTTTCACTTTTACTTGAGTCATTTTCTATGAAGGTATCTTTTCTTTTACTCAAGTATGACAGTTGGTTACTTTTTCTACACTGCTTCCATCCAGCTATCTACTATCATTATCATATGTGTGAAAAACTTGGTTGGAAATCACACAAGACTGATCTCAGTTAATTCATACTGTATGTTGTAGTCTGTCTAAGAGAGAAATCACACAATACTGATCTCAGTTAATTCATACTGTATGTTGTAGTCTGTCTAAGAGAGAAATCACACAAGACTGATCTCAGTTAATTCATACTGTATGTTGTAGTCTGTCCAAGAGAGAAATCACACAAGACTGACAGCCTGTGAGTTTATTAAAAGCATTCAGTGATTACATGGCAGTTTAGAGAGCAACAGGTCTTTATCTGTAAAGGGTAAATAACATAACATCAACATAATCTGCACTCACATCACAAATATGAAATAAACACTTCTCAACAATACCTTTGAGATCATTGATATATATTACCATATTTATTAACTTTAATTTGATTAATTGATTGATTTGCACACAGCATATTCACAATTTAATGTATATCAGACCTGAACTAAGTACTATACTTTCTCTGTAACCCACAGATCATAAGAGAATAACATCATTATCTCTATATACTACTAACATCATAACAATAATCTACATAATAATCAATACCATAATATTTATAATGAATAACATCATTATCTCTATACTACTAACAACATAACAATAATCTACATCAGTCAATATCATAAAATGTATAATCAATAACATCATGAGAGGTAAACAACAGCAACAAAACAATCGAGAAAAAGATGACCCCTTTATTAAAATGTTTCAAAATACAAAGAATGAACAGATGATTATAATAATACATGGACTAATAATGGAAACCCTTCAAGATAAAGAATCTAAGAGAAACACTAAATAAGATAAAGACATAAAGACAAAAGCTAAAAGCAGCAATACATTCTGGAACACAAAACAGACGTAATTGAGCTACTCTCTAAAAATAATCAAAACCCCATGTTACCCAAAACCCCATGTTACCAAAACCCCATGTTACCCAAAACCCCATGTTACCCAAAACCCCATGTTACCAAAACCCCATGTTACCCAAACCCCCATGTTACCCAAAACCCCATGTTACCCAAAACCCCATGTTACCAAAACCCCATGTTACCAAAACCCCATGTTACCAAAACCCCATGTTACCAAAACACCATGTTACCAAAACCCCATGTTACCCAAAACCCCATGTTACCCAAAACCCCATGTTACCAAAACCCCCATGTTACCAAAACCCCATGTTACCAAAACCCCATGTTACCCAAAACCCCATGTTACCAAAACCCCATGTTACCAAAACCCCATGTTACCCAAAACCCCATGTTACCAAAACCCCATGTTACCCAAAACCCCATGTTACCCAAAACCCCATGTTACCCAAAACCCCATGTTACCCAAAACCCCATGTTACCCAAAACCACATGTTACCAAAACCCCATGTTACCCAAACCCCCATGTTACCCAAAACCCCATGTTACCCAAAACCCCACGGTACCATGGTGGTACAAAACAAACAAAAATTAATAATAGTGGTTACAATCACTCCTTTTAGATTTCTTCCAAGGTTATAAAAAGATAAACTAATTCTTAACTTGTGTTATTAAAATTAGAACCACTTAAGGTTTGTCACCACATTTTAAACACCAGTCCACTGCTGACCATAGATTTAAAACACAAAACTGACCTAAGATCAGCATTTAGGGTCAGCATCATTCTACTCCTACTCAGTCCCCTGGGCTGCTCTCTCCTCTCCCGGTCCAGCTTCAGCTCTGGAGCTCAGAGAGACCATCTCCATGGCATTGGCATCAACATAAAGATCCATGCTGCTCACCCTGTTCACTCTCTTCTGCCTCCTGGTGGTCTAGGGAGACACAGCACCAAGAGTCAGTAACTGTCACAAGTGGAAAAAATTGATTTAATCAATTTTAGAATAAGGCTGTAACGTGACAAAATGTGTACAAAATTCAAGGGCTCTGAATACTTCCCGAATGCACTGTGCATATACAGTGGGTAAAACAGGATGTAAACATTATTAAAGGGACCAGTGTTCCATGACTATGTACATAGGGAAGCAGTCTCTAAGGTGCAGGGTAGAGGTGAATAAGGTGTTTATCTTGTCTGGGAGCGAGGCGTCGGTGTCCCATACGTGGCTAGCTTTCCCTTTATAATCTGGGATTGTCTGGAGTCCCTGCCACATACGTCTCGTGTATGAGCCGTTGAATTGCTCATACTTTGTCCCTGTACTGTCGTTGTGCCTGTTTGATACACATCCATGTTCACAGTCACCTTGCCACTGGTATCTCTCTCTCTCTCTCTGTCTCTCTCTCTGTCTCTCTCCCTCTCTCGTTCTCTCCCCCTCTCGTTCTCTCTCCCTCTCGTTCTCTCCCCCTCTCGTTCTCTCCCCCTCTCATTCTCTCCCCCTCTCGTTCTCTCCCCCTCTCGTTCTCTCCCCCTCTCGTTCTCTCCCCCTCTCGTTCTCTCCCCCTCTCGTTCTCTCTCCCTCTCGTTCTCTCCCTCTCGTTCTCTCCCTCTCGTTCTCTCCCTCTCGTTCTCTCCCTCTCGTTCTCGTTCTCTCATAATCAGTACAGTACTGAAGAACAAACCCAAGATAGTGCAACACAAGTCAAAGATACACATCTGGTTAATCACACACCTTAAACACAGATATAGACCAATGTAGAATCTGAACCCTGCTCAAAGACACAAACATTTAAATGACTTGTAACGTCTGAGTAACTGTCTTTACCTTGTAGTACAGGTAGATGGTGGTGATGGCTGTCAGTAGGATCAGCAGCACTACAACGTGTCTGATGATGAAGGCTGGCAGAGGAGAGGCTGAAAACAGAAACACCTTTGATGAGGGGACTGGTCATCATCACATAGATCTGTGGGAAATCTGTCAATGACAAAGTTAGAAGTCTGGTTCATGTTCAGTTACCTGTGACGGTGAGGTTGAGGAGCTCACTCTCAGAGGAGAAGTTATGAGAGAAAACATAATTGTCATAAACACAGCTGTAGTTCCCTTGGTGGGAGTCATCTGCAGCAGGGAAGAGGAAGGCAGCAGAGTGATTGACAGCTGGCTGGGTCTGGGTTCTGTTGGAGCCGGTGAACGTGAGGAGGAAGGAGCCTCCTGGGTACTGTGGCTGAGTGGAGCAGGTGATGGTGAAGTTGTAGCCCCTGAACACCTCGGGCCCCTGATGGCCCCTGGCATTGAGTCAGTCAGGAAGATATCAGGCTGGACCAGGAGATCTGTAACAAATACAAAAGCATTCTGGGATATTTAAGTTGTATTTGATTCCTACTTGACTGAGTGATTCATTTTGCAAAGCAGACTGACAAGCTAAACAGTCATCGTAAGAGGGGCAGAGGAAGTTGAATGAATGATGGAAATCAGTTGAATATAATTTAAATATCTTGATATTTCCTGAGCAGATCACTGTGAGTCCAGGAAGGAGATGTAATACATGGCCAAAAGAATGTGGAACTCGGTAGTGAGTGTTGCAACCGAGGATCATTTTGACGCTCTACGCGCTTCAGGGGTCCGTTCTGTGAGCTTGTGAGGCCTACCACTTCACGGCTGAGCCGCTGTTGCTCCTAGACGCCACGTTGAAAGTCACTGAGCTCTTCGGATATTCTACTACCAATGGTGGTCTATGAATTGTATGGCTGTGTGCTCGATTTTATACACCTGTCAGCAACAGGTATGGCTGAAATAGCTGAATCCACTAATGTCCACATACATTTGGCCATATAGTGTATCTTGTTATTACCTGAGCAGATCACTGTGCGTCCAGGACGGAGATGATACGTTCTCCCACACTCCCTCAGTGAAGACTCAGACCCAGAACAGTCAACTCTAAACCCTCTAGTGGTGTTTCCAGGTAGAACTGAAACAGTGGAGCCACAACCCAGCTGTCTACACACTACTGCAGCTACAGCCTCCTTGTTCCTGCCATCAGCTCCCACAGTCCTTCACTCTCCCTGGTCGTACCGCTCCACTCCACCAGCACAGCGACTGCCTCCTCCCACCAGCCTCACATCATCAGGCTCTGAGAAAAGAAGAGAGAGAGACAGTAATCTTACTATTTTCTCACTAAAACACATCTACAGTGGGCTCCAAAATTACTGGCACCCCTGACTGCACCAACAATACATTAAAAATATAAACAATACTGTACTTTATTAATGTTTCAATGGAACCAACCAAAATCATACAATTATTTAATACAAAATAAATGTAACCAAAATCAAGGTTTCATAATTATTGGCACTCCTCATTTAGTACTTAGTGCAACCACCTCTGGCAAGGATAACAGCATGGAGTCTTTTCCTGTAATGTTTGACAAGGTTAAGGAACACATTTGGAGGGATTTTGGACCATTCCTCTATGCAGATCCTTTCAAGATCCTTCACATTCTTGGGTTTGCGCTTATCAACTGCCATCTTCAAATCAGCCCACAGATTTTCGATTGGATTGAGGTCTGACTGAGATGGCCATGGCAGAAGATATATATTTTTTGTCACAGAACCATTTCTGTGTGGATCTTGAGGTATGTTTTGGGTCATTGTCTTGTTGGAATGTCCACCTACGGCCAAATCCCAGCCTTCTTTGTCAGCCGAAATTGCCTGATACTTGGTGGAATTCATTATGCCATCCAGTGCCCCTGGACCTCTGGAATTAAAACAGCCCCAAATCATCACTGACCCAGCACGATATTTCACAGTGGGTATGAGGTGCCTCTCCTTGTATGCATCTCTGTTTCGACGTCAAACATGTCGATGCTGTATCTGACCAAAACGTTCAATTTTGGTCTCATCTGACCAGAGCACCTTCTTCCAGTCATAATGTAAATGACATTTGGCAAACTCAAAGCGCTTGCATCTGTGTCTTGGGGTCAGAAAGGGCTTTCTTCTGGCAATCCTTCCAAAGAGCCTGTGGTTGTGGAGGTGGCGTCTGATGGTGCTTTTTGAAACCTGGTGACCCCAAGACGCCACCAAGGCCTGCAATTCGTTCACAGTTATTCTTGGGGATTTTGTTGCTTCTCTCACCATCCTCCTCCCTATCCTGGGGGGCAAAATGCATTTGCGTCCTCTACCGTGAGGTTTTCAACTGTTCCATATCTTTTTTATTTTTTAATAATTGCCCTGACAGTGCTCAGTGGTATATTCAATCGTTTGTGGATCTTCTTGTAGCCATTACCAGATTTATGAAGGTCTACGACCATCTGTCTCTTTTGAACTGCCAGTTATTTTATTTTCTTCATGGTGTTGGATGACAAAGGGATATTGTATGTGTGTTACCTCATTTTTATATCCTAGTGAAACAGGAAGTGATGTAATGGCTCAATATAGTTCCTTAAGACTTAGATACACTTAAATAAGTGGAATTTAATTCCTGGTTGATAGAATAATTATTAATGACTAATTATTACACCCTGAAACTGTGTGAAATGTGTTAGAATGTGTGAGTGTAGGACCAGTAAAGACTATGACATTGAGCTACTATTTAGCAATGTGATTAAGAGTTAGACCAGACAACAAAGGACAAGGAGAACTGGCTACAGACAACTGGGAAACCAAGATAAAGAGGCCTCCCAATTAAGGGAGGAGAGAAACGGTTAGGCTTTTTAAGGAGTATGAGGACGGCGATAACTAAGGAATGCAGCCTATGATAAGAACATGTGTGTGTGACCTGATGGTTAGGAGAGCAGAGGAAAACAGCCTGCCTAAAAGTGGTGGGGTTTTTGTATGACGTGTGAGTATAAAAGATGGACTCTGAAATTGTGATGAACAGAATTCTCAATGAATAAAGGCCTGACTATGCAGACCGGGACTCTGTCTGTTTATTGATCCAAAAGCATTACAACCTTTTGGGAGACGCACAGAGACACTGAAATAATCGAGTTCAACCATTGAGATTAAAATATTCACTTAACACTGGTTTAATTTTGGTAGATGTTATTTACAATAATCTTTAAGGGTGCAATTAATTGTGAAACCTTGATTTGGAGGACATTGATTTTTAATTTAATCAATAAATGATTTTGGTGGGTTCCATTGGAACATTAATATAGTACAGTATTTCTCACATGTTGGTATTTTCAGTTTCTCTCTATAATTATATTGTTTATATTTCTTTAAGTATTGTTTGTGCATTGCCAGACAGGGGTGCCAGTAATTTTGGAGCGCACTATATATTGCCTCTCATATTCTTCACTCCAGGCGGGAAACAATGTTGATTGAGTGACAAACTGTTTCTTACCTGAGCAGGTGAGTACAACAGCATTACCAGGTAGGCAGGTGTTGTTTTTTCTGTCTGAGGTGTCACAGTCCAGGAGAAGGGACTCATTGCCTTTACACTGGAACTCTTTATCCCAGGTCTGACCCTCACCTTCTCCATAGAGCCCCCCCTGTAGAGCTGCAGGAGCCCCACAGCCAAGCTCCCCACAGACTACCTCTGCATCCTGCTGGTCAAAGTCAGCTTCACACACTGAGGCCCAGGACTGATTGGACTTCACCTCCAGTCTCCCAGAGCAGAGGCCAGCTCCATCCACAAGCTGCACAGACTCTGGAGAAAAAGAGTTGGTGGAACATTCAATCCTTTTTGTTGATGACACTGTCAAGGACTAAACACAAATATGTTGGATAAAAGATTGTAGGTTGCTATGTTTGATACTGTAAGAGGTAGAAATTGGTTCTTAGTCACTCAGTATAGGGTTGGGAATAATGCAGGCAGGAGACAGGAATAAGTTCACTTCACTTTATAGAAAATAAACAGCTGGACATCCATCAGGCAGCTTCACTTCAGTAACATCTGAACTACAATGATCTGCCCATGCACATCTCCCATAAATGAATATGACAAACACAAATATAATGTTTAAATAAATCTAACATCTCTCCCTCTCTTTAAATGAAATGAAAAACACATAAAACATGATACATGTAAATCTTGTATAATGTACCAATTAAATATCTCAATATTACCAGTGTCTTACCTGAACAGATCACATGAAGATGGTATCCACCATTACAGTCAGTAGGTTCTCCTCCACACTCTCTAATAGTAGACTCATCTCCATAGCAACTCCATACTGTGGCTCCTCTTCCATCTTCAACCAGAGGTCCTCTAGATTCAGCTACAGCATTCCCACAGCCCAGCTCTCTACATACAACCTTAGCCTCTCTCATGCTCCACCATATAGAACATAGACCTAACCACTCTCCTTCATAAAATACTTCCACTGTCCCAGAACAGGAAGTGGTCCCATTCACCAGTCTGACTGAGTGTTCAGCTGTAAACAGCAGAGAGGAAAACACAGTGGTGAGGACAGATTATGACAGGGCTTCTGTTATTCTAACAGCAGTAATGCTTTGTGGTTGACAAGTATTAGCAGTGCCATAAAACAGTACTTGTTATTGGGTTTTAGAATGGTGTGTATGGACACATGAATTTCTCCATGTTGGATAATAAAGTTGACTAATATTGAACCGCTATAATCACTGTAGATTTATACTCTACCTACCTGGTGGACTGATGCTTTGAGCCTGGAGATCTGAGGAGAAAGAGGAAGAGAGAGAGAGAGAGAGAGAGAGAGAGAGAGAGAGAGAGAGAGAGAGAGAGAGAGAGAGAGAGAGAGAGAGAGAGAGAGAGAGAGAGAGAGAGAGAGAGAGAGAGAGAGAGAGAGTAAATGAACATCAACATGACCTTTCATGATGTGATGGGGAAGATAGGCTTATCGATGGTATGATGCAACAACACGCTATAGATACAAAAGTATGTGGACACCCCTTCAAATTAGTGGATTCTATTCCAGCCAGACCCCTTCCTGACAGGTGTTTAAAATCGAGCACATAGCCATGCAATCTCCATAGACAAACATTGGCAGTAGAATGGCCCATACAGAAGAGCTCATTGACTTTCAACGTGGCACCGTCACAGGATGCCACCTTTCCAACAAGACAGTTTGTCAAATTTCTGCCCTGCTGGAGCTGCCTAGGTCAACTGTAAGTTCTGTTATTGTGAAGGGAAACGTCTAGGAGCAACAACGGCTCAGCATGAAGTGGTAGGCCACACAAGCTCACAGAACGGGACCGCTGAGTGCTGAAGCGGGTAGCGTGTAAAAACCGTCTGTCCTCGGTTGCAACACTCACAACGAGTTCCAGACTGCCTCTGGAAGCAACGTCAGAACAAGAACTGTTTGTCGGGAGCTTCATGAAATGGGTTTCCATGGTTGAGCAACTGAACAAAGCCTAAGATCACCATGAGCAATGCCAAGCATCGGCTGGAGTGGTATAAAGCCCACCGCCATTGGACTCTGGAGCATTGAAAACGCGTTCTCTGGAGTGATGAATCACGCTTCACAATCTGGCAGTCCAAAGGAAAAAATCCACGCAGCAATGTATATTTAACATTACCTCACTAATGCTCTTGTGGCTGAATGGAAGCAGGTCCCCGCAGTAATGTTCCAACATCTAGTGGAAAGCCTTCTCTGAACAGTGGAGGCTGTCATAGCAGCAAAGGGGGACCAACTTCATACTAATGGTCATGACTTTGGAATGAGATGTTTGACAAGCAGGTGTCCACATACTTTTGGTCATTTAGTGTACATTCCCTTTCCATGGAAATGTGTAACTCTCTTTGCAGATGAGTTTATATCTAATTTAATACCTTTGCTTTGTCTGTTTTTGAAATCATTCATTTCAGAGGTCAGAGGTCAAGCTGAGCAGGACCAAAAGTGGAAGAGTGGAAAAGGTTACTGGTTGTGATGACATCACTGGTTAGAAGTCAGTGATGAAAAGATATTTAGTTGACTGCATGTTAGTCTGTTGATGTTAATTTAACCCCTCTCTCTCTCTCTCTCTCTCTCTCTCTCTCTCTCTCTCTCTCTCTCTCTCTCTCTCTCTCTCTCTCTCTCTCTCTCTCTCTCTCTCTCTCTCGTTGATCTTGACTCAGGTAACAGACCTCTAACTTCTCCCCCCCCCTACTCCTGCTCTAACATACAGTATCTCACAAAACTGAATACACCCCTCGCATTTTTGTAATCAATAACATCATTATCTATATACTACCAACAACATCATAACAATACTCTACATCATAATCAATATCATAACATTGATAATCAATAACATCATTATCTCTATACTACAAACAACATTATAACAATAATCTGACAGTTTGAACCAAGGAAGCCTTGTGGTAGACCAATGTGGTTGATTAACAGAGCATCTGAGTGTGTCCCAATAATATCTCCTATCTCCTGAAGTGTGCACTTGTTCACTACTTCCCATAATCTAAAAGCATTGGATTGGTGGAGGCATGGACTAGTGGGAGTTTCCACCATATTTATAATGTGATGTAACCCTATCACCACAGGTTCAGATAAATCCATAGAGTAAAAGTATGGTGAAAAGGTCCACTCAGTACATAATAAACCTGGTATGACTAAACTCGCTAAAGAAAAACCAAAGAGACCAGGGTTCTTACCTACAGATAGAATGTGTATATAAAAAGAATGAATAATGAATGATCCACTTGCAAACAATTGGCAATACACACAATACAATAATATTTTAAGATAACCTAAACCCGGGTGCTAAACTGAAAATGTTTGTTGGCGCCGTTGGAGCTATAAAAAACAAACAGTCTAACCCCACAGTTATCACGGTAGAAAGCCCTTGAAACCAACAGTTGACTATTTATAATCCAATAGGCAGAAAGTGCCCTGCATGCATCCGAAAAACGATGTCCAGTGTCCCCGAAGCCCTTAAATGACCTCAGACTAAACTGTCCTCTCCAGCTCCCGATCCGACGAACCCAAGCAGCTCCCGAAGCCACTGCCAGTGGCACTGGAACCTTCGCCAATACAGCCAAGCAGCAAGCGAATTGAGACGACTCATTTCTAAAATATTCAACTATACATCTTATTTTGTTAAGGTAAGTAAAGTAGAGTGCAGTTAAAACCAATTCGGGGAAAAAAACGTACACAAAATGTTTTCCAACTTCACAAGCGCACCTCTCCCCTCTGTTCAACCTTCCCAAGTTCTCTCACGTCACCCCGCTCCTCCGCACACTCCACTGGCTTCCAGTTGAAGCTCGCATCTGCTACAAGACCATGGTGCTTGCCTGCGGAGCTGTGAGGGGAACGGCACCTCCGTACCTTCAGGCTCTGATCAGTCCCTACACCCAAACGAGGGCATTGCGTTCATCCACATCTGGCCTGCTGGCCCCCCTACCTCTGCGGAAGCACAGTTCCCGCTCAGCCCAGTCAAAACTGTTTGTTGCTCTGGCACCCCAATGGTGGAACAAGCTCCCTCACGACGCCAGGACAGCGGAGTCACTCACCACCTTCCAGAGACACTTGAAACCCCACCTCTTTAAGGAATACCTGGGATAGGATAAAGTAATCCTTCTATCCCCCCCTTACCCCACCCCCCAAAAAATAAAATTAAACATATTGTAAAGTGGTTGTTCCACTGGCTATAAGGTGAATGCACCAATTTGTAAATCGATAAGAGCGTCTGCTAAATGACGTAAATGTAAATGTAAATGATGTCACCATAGTCTAGGACCGATAGGAAGGTTGACTGAATAATCTGCTTTCTACTGTTTAGCGAGAGGCAGGACCTGTTTCTATAGAAGAAGCCCATTTCTATTCTCAGCTTCTTAACTAACTCATCAATATGCTTTTAAAAAGACAGCTTTTCATCTATCCAGATTCCCAGATATTTATAAGCAGGGACACAATCAATATGGACACCATTCAAAGTACACTAAATCAGTTATTTTGATGTGCACTAGAGAACAACATTGTTAGGCTATGGTTCAACCCAGCACTCAGAGAAACAAACACGACAAAGGGAGTGGAAGAAACAAAAATATTTAATAAAAGTTAAAATTGTCTTAGTCCAAAAACAACTGAAGTAAAGGAACAGAGTGGGCTAGTCGGCTCCGGAGGAAGGAGAGGCTGAGGCAGGCAGGCAGGCAGGCAGGCAGGCAGACCGACAGGCAGGCAGGCAGGAAGGCAGGCAGGTTGGGAGGTATGTCCGAACGCTCTGGTAAGAACAACGATCTGGCGCCGGTGGAGAGCCATGCCCCGGAATTAGTAGTGCAGGTTGATTAGAGAATAGGATGCAGCTGCGTAGGCAGGAATCACTGGAAACAACCCGCAGCTGCACAGGAGAGGCAGATCCTGAGCACGCCCCCTGATCCACTCCAGACACACCCACATAAAGGGGACAAACACACATACAGATACAACAGACACAGAGGGGACAAAACAAGGAGGAAGGGAAACAGAAAAGGGAGAGACAAGCTGCCCACATAACAGTACCCCCCCCTCAATGGTCGCCACCTGGCGACCCACCAGGCCTGTCAGGGTTGTCGTGATGGAAGTCCGTGATCAACTGAGGATCCAACACAAAACGCTTAGGGACCCAAGACCTCTCCTCTGGTCCATAACCTTCCCAATCGACTAGGTATTGGAGACCCCTACCCCGCCTCCGAGAGTCCAGTAGCCTACTGACGGTGTAGGCCGGATGGTCGTCAATGAGACGAACAGGTGGAGGTGGAACAGCCGGCGGACACAAAAGGCTGGAGGACACAGGTTTCAGTTGGGAGACGTGGAAAGTAGGGTGTATCTTCATGGCTGAAGGCAACTTCAAACGAACCGCAGCGGGGTTAATGATGGACTCCACCACAAACGGACCCAGGTACCGAGGAGACAGCTTGCGTGATTTGGTACGAAGAGGTACGTTCTTAGACGACAGCCAAACCTCTTGACCAGGATGAAACACAGGTGCGGGAGTCCTGCTCCTATCTGCTGTCATCTTGTTCCTGTCGGTGGTCCGAAGCAACGCTTCCCGAGCGTCGTGCCACACTCTCTGGCAGCGGCGGAGGTTCTCCTGAACCGAAGGAACAGCCAATTCCTTCTCCTGAGCAGGAAACAGAGGGGGTTGATAACCCATGGTAACTTCGAAGGGTGAAAGACCAGTGGCAGAGGTGGTGAGGGAGTTGTGGGCGTACTCTATCCAAGGCAGATGTTTGGCCCAGGATGATGGATGTTGAGCAGCCACACAACGAAGGGTTGCTTCGAGGTCTTGATTGGCTCTTTCTGTTTGACCGTTGGTCTGGGGATGAAACCCTGAGGACAGACTAACGGAAGCACCCAAAGCAGAACAGAAAACCTTCCAAACACGGGAAGTAAACTGTGGGCCTCTATCAGATACGATGTCCACAGGTATTCCATGGGGACGGAATACATGTTGGACTAGGAGGTCCGCTGTCTCACTGGCAGACGGTAATTTTGGTAATGCTATATAGTGAACAGATTTAGAGAATCTGTCCACAATGGTAAGTATAGTATCATTACCTTCAGACTTGGGTAGGCCGGTGACAAAATCCATGGCTATGTGGGACCAAGGACGGCTGGGAACTGGGAGGGGTAGCAGCAGCCCCGAAGGGGACTGATGGGAGGCTTTGCCCCGAGCACAGGTTGAACAGGCTGCCACAAAAGCCCGAACGTCAGTTTCCATTGAAGGCCACCAAAAATGTCTCCTAAGCAGCGTCAACGTGCGTCTCATCCCAGGGTGACCAGCAAAACGGGAGGTGTGAATCCACTGCAACACCTGAGACCGGACCGTCTCGGGAACAAAGAGTAGGTTGGGAGGTCCATCACCCGGTCCCGGGTCCGTGGCAAGATCGTTCTGTTAGGCTATGGTTCAACCCAGCACTCAGAGAAACAAACACGACAAAGGGAGTGGAAGAAACAAAAATATTTAATAAAAGTTAAAATTGTCTTAGTCCAAAAACAACTGAAGTAAAGGAACAGAGTGGGCTAGTCGGCTCCGGAGGAAGGAGAGGCTGAGGCAGGCAGGCAGGCAGGCAGGCAGGCAGGCAGGCAGGCAGACCGACAGGCAGGCAGGAAGGCAGGCAGGTTGGGAGGTATGTCCGAACGCTCTGGTAAGAACAACGATCTGGCGCCGGTGGAGAGCCATGCCCCGGAATTAGTAGTGCATTTTTTTACCAGTTACATGCAGCCTGGTCTAGGCCAATTGAGCCAAGCCTCTGAATTAGCAGTGAGTGATCAACAGCCTTTGACAGGTCAATGAAGAGGGCAGCACAATGTTGCCTTTTATCCTTACAGTGAACCACATCATTTATAACTAGGGATGCAGCAGAGATAGTGCTATGACCTGGTCTAAAACCCCACTGATGTACATTTAGAATACATCTTAGCTGATAATTAATTAAGGATTCTAATATTTTAGCTAGGCAAAAAAGTTTATAAATAGAGCGATAATTATTTAGGTCACAAGGGGTCACCACCTTGGTGAAGGGGGAGTACATGGGCCGCCTTCCAAACCTTGGAGATAGTACCAGATATAACTGTCAGGTTACGGGTTGATGATTCAGCAATCAGGGGGGCAGAGAGCTGCAGTAGAAATGGATCAAGCATATCAGCCACAGTGGATTATTTTTTTTTACATCAATCTTAAGCAAGACATCTAACACATCACAGATAGTAAATAGTTGAAATGAAACAAAGATTGACTAAAAGTTGACGGGTCAACCGTTGAGTCAGCTAGAGGCTGACAGAGGGAAGAGCAGTCGATTGGCTGACCAGGGTCAACTAAACCACCGTTTCTCTCAAATAAAAAGCCAGCCGAGGTAACATGATGATTAAAAGCATCCTTTATTCCATTCTTCTCAGTTATGATGCCAGAGTCAGGCAGAACTCCCTCCTAGCTCGAAAAACCTACCCTATTGTTTCAGTTTGTTAGGGACAAGAAACGTATTGTACCTAAGCTACATCAACACAATGTAATGAAGAATGTTATTATTGTTTTCAAGTGAGTACACAACTCTAGTCTAGGCTGTAAACTGCAGTGAATAGCCCAGGTCATTTGAATAACCGCTCAAAATCCAGGCGTTTTGAATACATATTAATTTCAAAATAACTCCATCTAGCCTGTCTGATTTGGATCAGTTATGGGTTTTTACTCGGCAGTTTAGCCTAGAAGGTCCAGGAACATTAGCAGGACAGTAATATTCTCTATTTTGTCATGATGTATCATCTAACAGAAACATTCTAACGCATATTAATTATAATAATGCGCGAGCGCGGAGGAAGTTGGATCCATTCCTTCCGTGTTTGGCGTCAGTGTTTTCAACAGCGTTAGAAAATGAAGTGGGGACTCCTGGGGTCCTCTCTACTCTCTCCTCGCCTCCTTCTCAAAACCCATTGGAGAAGGTCAGAGGGGAAACCCTCCGGCTTTCTCATCTAATGGGTTTTGAGAAGGAGTCGAGGAGAGAGGAGTGAGGACGCAAGGATTATGCAATTGAGAATCTCCTCATTAGTGGAGAGGGAAAAACAAGTATGGATGTCTGAAGGTGGGTGTTACTAAATAAGTGGGAGGATCAACATAAGTGGAATAACATATATGGAAACATAACAGCTAATTGGGTTGATTGGTTGCCACTCAAAACCGTTTTGCGTGGCTGCTTGCTGCTTCCTTGTTGCATTTTAGCTAAGCGGGTTAGGCAGGTTAGGAGAATTAAGGTGGGAGGTTAGGATAATTAACATGTCAGGTTAGGATTATTAACGTGTCAGGTTAGGATAATTAACATGTCAGGTTAGGATAATTAACGTGGCAGGTTAGGATAATTAACGTGGCAGGTGAGGATAATTAACGTGTCAGGTTAGGAGAACTAACTTAGCTGGTTAGGATAATTAACATGTCAGGTTAGGAGAATTAACATGTCATGTTAGGATAATTAACATGTCAGGTTAGGATAATTAACATGTCAGGTTAGGATAATTAACGTGGCAGGTTAGGAGAACTAACTTAGCTGGTTAGGATAATTAACGTGGCAGGTTAGGATAATTAACATGTCAGGTTAGGATAATTAACATGTCAGGTTAGGATAATTAACATGTCAGGTTAGGATAATTAACATGTCAGGTTAGGATAATTAACGTGGCAGGTTAGGAGAACTAACTTAGCTGGTTAGGATAATTAACGTGGCAGGTTAGGATAATTAACATGTCAGGTTAGGATAATTAACGTGTCAGGTTAGGAGAACTAACTTAGCTGGTTAGGATAATTAACATGTCAGGTTAGGATAATTAACGTGGCAGGTTAGGATAATTAACGTGGCAGGTTAGGATAATTAACGTGTCAGGTTAGGATAATTAACGTGGCAGGTTAGGATAATTAACATGTCAGGTTAGGATAATTAACGTGGCAGGTTAGGAGAACTAACTTAGCTGGTTAGGATAATTAACATGTCAGGTTAGGATAATTAACGTGGCAGGTTAGGATAATTAACGTGGCAGGTTAGGATAATTAACGTGTCAGGTTAGGATAATTAACGTGTCAGGTTAGGAGAACTAACTTAGCTGGTTAGGATAATTAACGTGGCAGGTTAGGATAATTAACATGTCAGGTTAGGATAATTAACGTGGCAGGTTAGGATAATTAACGTGGCAGGTTAGGATAATTAACGTGGCAGGTTAGGATAATTAACGTGTCAGGTTAGGAGAACTAACTTAGCTGGTTAGGATAATTAACGTGGCAGGTTAGGATAATTAACATGTCAGGTTAGGATAATTAACGTGGCAGGTTAGGATAATTAACGTGGCAGGTTAGGATAATTAACGTGGCAGGTTGTAGGAGTAACCTAGCAGATCAGGATGATGAGGTTAAGATTAGGAAAATAGTTAGGGTTAGGTTTAGATAAAATGCTACAAGGAAGCAGCAAGCAGCCACACAAAAAATGGTCTTGAGTGGCAACCAATCTGCCCAATTAGCTGTTAAGTTTCCATACACCCACTTATGTTGAGCCTCCACTTATTTAGCAACAACCACTTTCAGACACACTCCATGTATGCAGTTACCTCTGGTCTCATGAGTCTTCTCAAGGACCCCCTGTGGATAGTCCAAGTACCCCTGGTTGGGAAACACTGATAGTGAATAGGGTCCCTTTGTCTTCCTGTCATACAGTTAAATGTCCACGAGATGGCGATGTTTACCCAGTCTGGGCCAGGGTTGCACTATAAATAAATTGGTCATTTAGCAGACGCTCTTATCCAGAGCGACTTACAGGAGCAATTAGGGTTAACGCCTTGCTCAAGGGCACATCGACAGGTTTTTCACCTAGTCGGCTCGGGGATTAGAACCAGCGACCTTTCGGTTACTGGCACAACGCTCTTAACCACTAAGCTACCTGCCGCACTACAGAACTAACACTGCTGAACCAGGCCTAAATGTTTGCCTTTTTTAATATGATAACTGATAATCAATGGGCCTCAACCGGGTCGGTAATTCGACCATTCTTACTACAAGACTAATTTACCAATCTAAAGAAAATGTTGCTGACATGGGTTAATTGAGTGACTGCTGATGCACACATTTTGAAATTTCCTAGTGGAGGGGAGAAGGCCCTAGTGGAGCCACCTGGCTGAGAGGGCCCTAGTGGAGCCACCTGGCTGAGAGGGCCCTAGTGGAGCCACCTGGCTGAGAGGGCCCTAGTGGAGCCACCTGGCTGAGAGGGCCCTAGTGGAGCCACCTGGCAGAGAGGGCCCTAGTGGAGCCACCTGGCTGAGAAGGCCCTAGTGGAGCCAGCTGGCTGAGAGGATTCTAGTGGAGCCACCTGGCTGAGAGGGCCCTAGTGGAGCCACCTGGCTGAGAAGGCCCTAGTGGAGCCAGCTGGCTGAGAGGGCCCTAGTGGAGCCATTTGGCTGAGAGGGCCCTAGTGGAGCCACCTGGCAGAGAGGGCCCTAGTGGAGCCACCTGGCTGAGAAGGCCCTAGTGGAGCCAGCTGGCTGAGAGGGCTCTAGTGGAGCCACCTGGCTGAGAGGGCCCTAGTGGAGCCACCTGGCTGAGAAGGCCCTAGTGGAGCCAGCTGGCTGAGAGGGCCCTAGTGGAGCCAGTTGGCTGAGAGGGCCCTAGTGGAGCCAGCTGGCTGAGAGGGCCCTAGTGGAGCCAGCTAGTTTATATTTCATTTACAGTGTATTGACCGACGGCCTATACAGGTCAGGACTGATACACTCGTTTTTATTTGTTTATTTGTTTATATAGTTAAATTACTAACATTTCAAATGTCTTTCTCTTTTGAAACTTTTGTGTGTTTAATGTTTACTGTTTGTGATTGTTTATTTCACTTGCTTTGTCAATGGTAACATATGTTTCCCGTGTCAATAAAGCCCCTTTGAATTGAACTGAGAGAGAGAGAGAGAGAGAGAGAGAGAGAGAGAGGGGGGGGGGAGGGGCAAAAGAGAGGAGAAATGAACATCAACGTGACCTTTCATGATGTGATGGGGAAGATAGGCTTATAGTTGGTGTGGTGCAACAACACACGTGATGTGATGGAGAAGATAGGCTTATAGTTGGTATGATGCAACAACATCCATGTGTACACACATTCCCCTTCCATGGAAAGGTGAACCTCTGTTTGCAGATGAGTTTATATATAATTTAATACCTTTGCATTTGTCTGTTGTTGAAGTCATTCAATTCATAGGTCAGAGGTCAAGCTGAGCCGTACCAGGAGTGGAAGAGTGGAAAAGGTTACTGGTTGTGATGACATCACTGGTGAGAAGTCAGTTATGAAAAGATATTCAGTTGACTGCGTGTTAGTCTGTCAGCCCTATCTCTTTTGACATCTCCCTCTCTCTACTCCTCTTCTCTCTCACTCTCCATCTCCCCTCCCCTCCTCCTCTGTCCTGTAGCCACAGGAAGTAGTTTGGGGGTGTAGAAATACAGCTAAACCTAGGGTATGGCTAAATGGGGTGTGTAGAAATACAAATAAACCTAGGGTATGGCTAAATGGGGTGTGTAGAAATACAGCTAAACCTAGGGTATGGCTAAATGGGGTGTGTTGAAATACAGCTAAACCTAGGATATGGCTAAATGGGGTGTGTAGAAATACAACTAAACCTAGGGTATGGCTAAATGGGGTGTGTAGAAATACAGCTAAACCTAGGGTATGGCTAAATGGGGTGTGTAGAAATACAGCTAAACCTAGAGTATGGCTAAATGGGGTGTGTAGAAATACAGCTAAACCTAGGGTATGGCTAAATGGTGTGTGTAGAAATACAGCTAAACCTAGGGTATGGCCAAATGGGGTGTGTAGAAATACAGCTAAACCTAGGGTATGGCTAAAAGGGGTGTGTAGAAATACAGCTAAACCTAGGGTATGGCTAAATGGGGTGTGTAGAAATACAGCTAAACCTAGAGTATGGCTAAATGGGGTGTGTAGAAATACAGCTAAACCTAGGGTATGGCTAAATGGGGTGTGTAGAAATACAGCTAAACCTAGGGTATGGCCAAATGGGGTGTGTAGAAATACAGCTAAACCTAGGGTATGGCTAAAAGGGGTGTGTAGAAATACAGCTAAACCTAGGGTATGGCTAAATGGGGTGTGTAGAAATACAACTAAACCTAGGGTATGGCTAAATGGGGTGTGTACAAATACAACTAAACCTAGGGTATGGCTAAATGGGGTGTGTAGAAATACAACTAAACCTAGGGTATGGCTAAATCGGGTGTGTACAAATACAACTAAACCTAGGGTATGGCTAAAAGGGGTGTGTAGAAATATAGTTAAACCTAGTGTATGGCTAAATGGGGTGTGTTGAAATAGAGCTAAACATAGGGTATGGCTAAATGGGGTGTATTGACCGATGGCCTATACAGGTCAGGACTGATAAACTCATTTTTATATAGTTAAGAGAGGAGAAATTAACATCAACATCACCTTTCATGATGTGATGGGGAAGATAGACTTATAGTTGGTATGGTGCAACAACACCCATGTGTACACACATTCCCCTTCCATGTGAACCTCTCTTTGCAGATGAGTTTACAGTTTATCTAATTTAATACATCAGCTTTTCCTCAATCGTTCAGTTCCAGAGGTCAGAGGTCAATCTGAGCTGGGCCAATAGTGGAAGAGTGTAAAAGATTACTGGTTAGGATGACATCACTGGTGAGAAGTCAGTTATAAATATATATTTCCCTTCCATTAAATCTTTCTCTCTCCTCCACAAATCTCTATCTCCCCTCCCCTCCCCTCCCCTCCCCTCCCCTCCCCTCCCCTCCCCTCCCCTCCCCTCCCCTCCCCTCCCCTCCCCTCTCTCTCCACTACGCTCTCCTCCGACCCCCACCCCTCCTCTCATCTCTCGCAGCCCTTTGACATCTCCCTCTCTATCTCCCCTCTCGTCCTCTGTCCCCTCCTCTCTCTCTACTACACTCCCCTCCTCCCTCTCTCTCTCTCTCTCTCTCTCTCTCTCTCTCTTCCTGACATATTGCATCAGGCTTGTTGAGCTTGACTCAGTTGACTTGGGTAACAGACCTCTAGCTACCCCCCTTCCTCTTGCTCTATTGAACCTTTAATTAAACCTTTATTTAACTATGGGAGGCCATAGAAAACATAAGACAAATATTAAATAGATACATAATATATACTCTCATTCATTTCCATAGGGACAGATACAATCAATCATTGACACACTGAATATACAACAGTCAGATGCATGCCATCATCACAACTTAACTGACATTAGTGCCTGTCCCCAGATGGACAGTTATGCTACAGTAAAGTACATTTACAGGTGATCACATCATTGTTCTGCTTTGAGACAGATTTTTACTGTCTTGTTTCCGGTTGCATGTTATTTACTAACCCTGCAAATGATCATATATCTTACAATATCAAATCATATCTCAGTAACTGTCATAAGTGTATATCAGTATAACAGCATCCTACCTGTGCTCCAGAACAGGATCATCAATATCACTGCAGGTATCATATCTGTCTCTAACTGGGTCTCCACTGAGCTATACAAGTCTGCTGTCATGAAGAGTGGACTGAAGAGTGGAAAATACTGCTAGGTTATATGACTTCTATCTCATTAGTTCCTTACTTCAATGATGTGAGATAAACTTCTTAGCAAGTTATCTTCGATCAGTAGTTGAACCCAGCTACCTACAGGAAACTGATTTATTTTTAAAACCCCCCACAGGAAACTGCTGACAGAGCAGCAAAGTTACACATAGTGTGTGCTTTAATATCACCTCTAACTTTCTACTGCTTGAGTTCACCTCTTATAAGTGTATACTGGGCAACTTTAATAACGTCTGGATGCCTTATATGGAAGTCTGTATTGCCCACGTCATGTTTTCAATAGCTGCTGTGTTGCTCCGTCCTGCCCTGGGGGTCTGCCGTCCTGTGAGTTGTCCCTCTGGCCTTGGAACCAATAATGAATGTTTCACTAAGACCCTAAAGCTGAGTGGGGTGTGTTGGGTTGGGGCGCTGCAGGGCCGTGGACCCCTAGGGACAGGACAGGGTGACCCAGCTATATTGTGTGGATGTAAAAAAAGCTCTACAGTATTACTAGGCCATATGAGATGAATTATATGACTGTCACACAGTACACACTTTAAGATTTTTGTTGTTCTAGGCTACCTGGCTAAAATGCTTGCTCGCTAGCCTAACTTCCTTTCAAGGGCAACGTTAGCTAGTTAACATTAGCATACTACATCTAGCTAAATGTTGAACTTCCATCCTCTCAGCCTAGGTGCACAATGTATGAATTTATGGTTGTATCAGAATCACCATTATAATCAGGTAGAGGTGGAGGAGGAGGAGGAGGAGGAGGAGGAGGAGGAGGAGGAGGGGATTAGGAGGAGGAGGAGAGGAAGAGGAGGAGGAGGAGGAGGAGGAGGAGGGGATGAGGAGGAGGAGGAGGAGGAGGAGGAGGGGAGAGGAGGGGGAGGAGGAGGAGGAGAGGAGAGGAGAGGAGAGGAGAGGAGGGAGAGGAGAGGAGAGGAGAGGAGAGGAGAGGAGAGGAGAGGAGAGGAGAGGAGAGGAGAGGAGAGGAGAGGAGAGGAGAGGAGAGGAGAGGAGAGGAGGAGGAGGGAGGAGGAGGAGAGGGGAGGCGGA
>NW_028160348.1:27500-57576 GCF_964263955.1 Coregonus lavaretus | reverse complement strand
TTTTTTGTTTGTTCTTTCCAATGTGTCAAGTAATTCTCTTTTTGTTTTCTCATGATTTGGTTGGGTCTAATTGTGTTGTTGTTGTTGTTGTTGTCCTGGGGCTGTGTGGGGTCTGTTGTGTTTGTGAACAGAGGCCCAGGACAAGCTTACTTAGGGGACTCTTCTCCAAGTTCATCTCTCTGTAGGTGATGGCTTTGTTATGGAAGGTTTGGGAATCGCTTCCTTTTAAGTGGTTATAGAATTTAACGGCTCTTTTCTGGATTTTGATAATTAGGGGTATTGGCCTAATTCTGCTCTGCATGCATTATTTGGTGTTTTACGTTGTACACGGAGGATGTTTTGCAGAATTCTGCATGCAGAGTCTCAATTTGGTGTTTGTCCCATTTTGTGAATTCTTGGTTGGTGAGCGGACCCCAGACCTCAGAACCATAAAGGGCAATGGGTTCTATAACTGATTCAAGTATTTTTAGCCAGATCCTAATTGGTATGTCAAATTTTATGTTCCTTTTGATGGCATAGAAGGCCCTTCTTGCCTTGTCTCTCAGATCGTTCACAGCTTTGTGGAAGTTACCTGTGGCGCTGATGTTTAGGCCGAGGTATGTATAGTTTTTTGTGTGCTCTAGGGCAACAGTGTCTAGATGGAATTTGTATTTGTGGTCCTGGCAACTGGACCTTTTTGGAACACCATTATTTTTGTCTTACTGAGATTACTGTCAGGGCCCAGGTCTGACAGAATCTGTGCAGAAGATCTAGGTGCTGCTGTAGGCCCTCCTTGGTTGGTGACAGAAGCACCAGATCATCAGCAAACAGAAGACATTTGACTTCAGATTCTAGTAGGGTGAGGCCGGGTGCTGCAGACTGTTCTAGTGCCCTCGCCAATTCATTGATATATATGTTGAAGAGGGTGGCTAAACTGCATCCCTGTCTCACCCCACGGCCCTGTGGAAAGAAATGTGTGTGTTTTTTGCCAATTTTAACCGCACACTTGTTGTTTGTGTACATGGATTTTATAATGTCGTATGTTTTTCCCCCAACCCCACTTTCCATCAATTTGTATAGCAGACCCTCATGCCAAATTGAGTCAAAAGCTTTTTTGAAATCAACAAAGCATGAGAAGAACTTTGCCTTTGTTTTGGTTTGTTTGTTTGTCAATTAGGGTGTGCAGGGTGAATACGTGGTCTGTCGTACGGTAATTTGGTAAAAAGCCAATTTGACATTTTCTCAGTACATTGTTTTCACTGAGGAAATGAAACTAGTCTGCTGTTAATGATAATGCAGAGGATTTTCCCAAGGTTGCTGTTGACGCATATCCCACGGTAGTTATTGGGTCAAATTTGTCTCCACTTTTGTGGATTGGGGTGATCAGTCCTTGGTTCCAAATATTGGGGAAGATGCCAGAGCTAAGGATGATGTTAAAGAGTTTAAGTATAGCTAATTGAAATGTGTGGTCTGTATATTTTATCATTTCATTGAGGATACCATCAACACCACAGGACTTTTTGGGTTGGAGGGTTTGTATTTTGTCTGTGTTCATTCAATGTAATTTGAAGATCCAGTGGGTTCTGGTAGTCTTTAATAGTTGATTCTAAGATTTGCATTTGATCATGTATATTTTTTTGCTGTTTGTTCTCTGTTATAGGGCCAAAAAGATTGGAGAAGTGGTTTACCCATACATCTCCGTTTTGGATAGATAGCTCTTCGTGTTGTTGTTTGTTTAGTGTTTTCCAATTTTCCCAGAAGTGGTTAGAGTCTATGGATTCTTCAATTACATTGAGCTGATTTCTGACATGCTGTTCCTTCTTTTTCCGTAGTGTATTTCTGTATTGTTTTAGTGATTCACCATAGTGAAGGCGTAGGCTCAGGTTTTCTGGGTCTCTATGTTTTTGGTGGGATAGGTTTCTCAATTTCTTTCTTAGGTTTTTGCATTCTTCATCAAACCATTTATCACTGTTATTACTTTTCTTTGGTTTTCTGTTAGAGATTTTATATTTGATAGGGAAGCTGAGAGGTCAATATACTGTTTAGGTTTTCTACTGCCAAGTTTACACCTTCACTATTACAGTGGAACGTTTTGTCCAGGAAGTTGTCTAGAATGGATTGAATTTGTTGTTTTCCTAATGTTTTTTGGTAGGTTTCAACACTACTTTCCTTCCATCTATAGCATTTCTTAATATTATTCAGTTCCTTTGGCTTTGATGCCTCATGATTGAGTATTGCTCTGTTCAAGTAGACTGTGATTTTGCTGTGGTCTGATAGGGGTGTCAGTGGGCTGACTGTGAACGCTCTGAGAGACTCTGGGTTGAGGTCAGTGATAAAGTAGTCTACAGTACTACTGCCAAGAGATGAGCTATAGGCTCTCTCTCTCTCTCTCTCTCTCTCTCAGGGTGACAGTGGTAAAGTCCTGCTGCTCTCTCTCTCTCTCTCTCTCTCTCTCTCTCTCTCTCTCTCTCTCTCTCTCTCTCTCTCTCTCTCTCTCTCTCTCTCTCTCTCTCTCTCTCTCAGTGTGTCAGTGGTAATATCCTGCTGCTCTCTCTCTCTCTCTCTCTCTCTCTCTCTCTCTCTCTCTCTCTCTCTCTCGCTCTCTCTCTCTCTCTCTCTCTCTCTCAGGGTGTCAGTGGTAATGTCCTTCTGCTCTCTCTCTCTCAGGGTGTCAGTTGTAATGTCTTCTTTCTCTCTCAGGGTGTCAGTGGTAATGTCTTCTTTCTCTTTCTCAGGGTGTCAGTGGTAATGTCTTCTTTCTCTCTCTCCCTCTATCACTCCTCTCTCCATCCCTCCTCCCTCCCTCTCTCTCTCCCCTTCTTTCTTTATTTCTCTCTCTCCCCCTACCTCTCTCGCTCTCTCCTTCTCTCTTTTTCTCTCCCAACCTCCTCCCTCTCTCTCCCCCCCTCTCTCTGTCTCTCTATCCCTCCTCCCTCCCTCCCTCTCTCTCTCTGTTTCTCTATCCCTCCCTCCTCTCTCTCTCTCCAGGCTTGAGTCTGGTGGTGGGGCTGGTGCTCTACATCTCCAGTATTAATGATGAGGTGATGAACAGACCGAGGGAGCCTGAACAGTTCTTCAACTACCACTACGGCTGGTCGTTTGCCTTCGCAGCCTCCTCCTTCCTACTCAAGGAGGTCAGTGTGTGTGTGTGCATGTGTGTGTGTGTGTGTGTGTGTGTGTGTGTGTGTGTGTGTGTGTGTGTGTGTGTGTGTGTGTGTGTGTGTGTGTGTGTGTGTGTGTGTGTGTGTGTGTGTGTGTGTGTGTGTGCGTGCATGTGTGTGTGTGTGGTAGGGGGGCAGGTGGTGGGGGAGTTGAGGAGACTTCACTAGTACCACTGCTGTGCTGCCTGGGGTGCCCAGCTGATCTATCCATCTTCAAGCCACAGTGTCATGCCGGCTGAGGCAAACCACGTTCAGGCTAAGGCAACACTCCCTACAACACTCATCGCAACACTCATTACATTGTAATATGCTGGGAAAGTACAGCTATAATTTGGGTCCTAGGGAGCCATGCATTGAAATCGCCATGACTTGGCAAAGTTGCATGTTTACTTCAAGGCTAAATTTTGAGGCAGGAAAAATCATGATGCCTCTGCAAAATACTACTATTCTCTATACATTCTAAATCAGTCATTCTAAATGTAAACTTCTCCACAGTCTATCTGTACTGAGCTGAGATGTTCTGTATGCAGGTGTTGAGGAAGAACCTGAACCTCTGGGTATTCCTGTGGCTGTCAGCCATCTTCTATCCTGTGTGTGATCGATGGGACAGAGTGGGAGTTCAGAGGAGCAACTCTTCTTTACCCCCTGTCCTGTCAGAGTGGGGAGTTCAGAGGAGCAACTCTTCTTTACCCCCTGTCCTGTCAGAGTGGGAGTTCAGAGGAGCAACTCTTCTTTACCCCCTGTCCTGTCAGAGTGGGGAGTTCAGAGGAGCAACTCTTCTTTACCCCCTGTCCTTTCAGAGTGGGGAGTTCAGAGGAGCAACTCTTCTTTACCCCCTGTCCTGTCAGAGTGGGGAGTTCAGAGGAGCAACTCTTCTTTACCCCCTGTCCTTTCAGAGTGGGGAGTTCAGAGGAGCAACTCTTCTTTACCCCCTGTCCTGTCAGAGTGGGGAGTTCAGACGAGCAACTCTTCTTTACCCCTGTCTCTCTCTCTGCGGTCATAGCCAATCAGGGGGAGAGGAGTGTGTGTGTTTTTGCTTGCGTGTGTGTGCGTGTGGATATTAATTTTAATTCCACTGACTGTCGACTTCTTATGTACCCATCAGATACAGTGGGGGAAAAAAATATTTAGTCAGCCACCAATTGTGCAAGTTATCCCACTTAAAAAGATGAGAGAGGCCTGTAATTTTCATCATAGGTACACGTCAACTATGACAGACAAATTGAGAAAAAAAAATCCAGAAAATCACATTGTAGGATTTTTTATGAATTTATTTGCAAATTATGGTGGAAAATAAGTATTTGGTCACCTACAAACAAGCAAGATATCTGGCTCTCACAGACCTGTAACTTCTTCTTTAAGGCACCTGTTTGAACTTGTTATCAGTATAAAAGACACCTGTCCACAACCTCAAACAGTCACACTCCAAACTCCACTATGGCCAAGACCAAAGAGCTGTCAAAGGACACCAGAAACAAAATTGTAGACCTGCACCAGGCTGGGAAGACTGAATCTGCAATAGGTAAGCAGCTTGGTTTGAAGAAATCAACTGTGGGAGCAATTATTAGGAAATGGAAGACATACAAGACCACTGATAATCTCCCTCGATCTGGGGCTCCACGCAAGATCTCACCCCGTGGGGTCAAAAAATGATCACAAGAACGGTGAGCAAAAATCCCAGAACCACACGGGGGGACCTAGTGAATGACCTGCAGAGAGCTGGGACCAAAGTAACAAAGCCTACCATCAGTAACACACTACGCCGCCAGGGACTCAAATCCTGCAGTGCCAGACGTGTCCCCCTGCTTAAGCCAGTACATGTCCAGGCCCGTCTGAAGTTTGCTAGAGTGCATTTGGATGATCCAGAAGAGGATTGGGAGAATGTCATATGGTCAGATGAAACCAAAATAGAACTTTTTGGTCAAAACTCAACTTGTTGTGTTTTGGAGGACAAAGAATGCTGAGTTGCATCCAAAGAACACCATACCTACTGTGAAGCATGGTGGTGGAAACATCATGCTTTGGGGCTGTTTTTCTGCAAAGGGACCAGGACGACTGATCCGTGTAAAGGAAAGAATGAATGGGGCCATGTATCGTGAGATTTTGAGTGAAAACCTCCTTCTATCAGCAAGGGCATTGAAGATGAAACGTGGCTGGGTCTTTCAGCATGACAATGATCCCAAACACACCGCCCGGGCAACGAAGGAGTGGCTTCGTAAGAAGCATTTCAAGGTCCTGGAGTGGCCTAGCCAGTCTCCAGATCTCAACCCCATAGAAAATCTTTGGAGGGAGTTGAAAGTCCATGTTGCCCAGCGACAGCCCCAAAACATCACTGCTCTAGAGGAGATCTGCATGGAGGAATGGGCCAAAATACCAGCAACAGTGTGTGAAAACCTTGTGAAGACTTACAGAAAACGTTTGACCTGTGTCATTGCCAACAAAGGATATATCACAAAGTATTGAGAAACTTTTGTTATTGACCAAATACTTATTTTCCACCAGAATTTGCAAATAAATTCATTTAAAAATCCTACAATGTGATTTTCTGGATTGTTTTTCCTCATTTTGTCTGTCATAGTTGACGTGTACCTATGATGAAAATTACAGGGCCTCTCTCATCATTTTAAGTGGGAGAACTTGCACAATTGGTGGCTGACTAAATACTTTCTTCCCCCACTGTAAGTGCAAACTCTGTTTAAGTATATTACAGTTCATCACTCCTAACTCAAATACAGTCTTTGTTTCAGTACTTACTCTGTACATCTGCATACTCTAGTTTAGTTCAAGCATTCATGACAGTTCTAAGACATATATGAAGAGTAGACTGTGAGCTAGTAAGGATTAGTATTCTGGGGATACATACTGTAGCAGTGCAGCAGTGTTCTCTCTCCCTCTCTGTGTGTGTGTGGTTGTGTGTGTGTGTGTGTGTGTGTGTGTGTGTGTGTGAGTGTGTGGTGTTAGCGGTGCAGTGTTGTGTGATGTTCTCTGCTCGTTTCACCCATCTCTCCCTCCATCCCTCCATCCCCACCCTTTCTTCACATCGTCAGCATTACTGCACTAATGTGGTGCAATGGACAGCTCAGTGTTTGTGTGCTCCTCTGCTCCTCCTCCTGCTCCTCCTCCTTCTCCTCCTGCTCCTCCTCCTCCTTCTCCTCCCTCCTCCTTCTCCTCCTCCTGCTCCTCCTCCTCCTCCTCCTCCTCCTCCTCCTGCTCCTCCTCATCCTGCTCCTCCTCCTCCTGCTCCTGCCCCTGCTCTGCCTCCTCTTTCCTCGTCTTGCCTCTTGTCCTCACATTGCTCTCTCTCTCTCTCTCTCTCTCTCTCTCTCTCTCTCTTCTCTCTCTCTCTCTCTCTCTCTCTCTCTCTCTCTCTCTCTCTCTCTCTCTCTCTCTCTCTTTCTCTCTCTCTTCCTCTATCTTCCTCTTACTCCATTGCTCACTAATCCCCTCGACTCTCTCTCTTTTCCACCTCCTCCCTCTAGATTTATCTCCTCTTCTAGTTCCCTTTTCTTTCAAACCGTTTGATCCCTGCATAACTCTCTCTCACTCTCTCTCGCTCTCTCTCTCTCTCCTGTCAGGGGGCTGGGGTGATGTCAGTCTATCTGTTTATGAAGCGTTATGCTGAGGAGGAGATGTACCGCCCCCACCCAGCTCTCTACCGCCCCCGCCTGTCTGAGAGCAGCGACTACAGCGGACAGTTTCTCCACCCTGAGACCTGGCCTCCTCCTAAGAGGGGCCGCAGCGATTCCCGGGCCTCCAGCGACATCTCCATCCAGATCAACCAGACCCCCCCGCAGCCCACCAAAAACAACCCCCAGCAGGGCAACCAAGGTGGGGGCATGGGGTCTAACATGGGCCCTGGGTCTGGGTCTTCCTCCGGAGCAAGCTACCAGCTGCCCCAACCGTCTGGGGCCTACAACACCCACACACTCCAACACCAACACTCACACGGTAACTCCCAGGCCATGGCCATGCCCCCTTCGACCGGGCCCCCTCACTACCACACACACATGCACATGGGCGCCTCCCCCTGTTAGAGAGGGAGTGCAAGGGAGAGGGATGCACTGATGATGGCCTATCACTCCCATAAACACACACACATTTATGATGAAAAAAAAGATACAGTATATATATATATAGAGAGAGTAAAGCTATAGGGGGAGATGGAGGGAGGTGGAGATGGAGAGAGATAGAGGGAGGTGGAGGGAGGTGGAGGGAGGTGGAGATGGAGGGAGGTGGAGATGGAGGGAGGTGGAGATGGAGGGAGATGAAGGGAGGTGGAGATGGACAGAAAAGAGGGAGGGAGGAAGTACGTGTGAAAAGGGAGAGGGAGAAGGATTGAGGGATTAGAAAGTGACGGAGAAGAAAGTATGTGATTTCGTGAAAGACTTTAGAGGTTAGAATCTGTGACAAAAGGGGCTGAGAGGGAGAGAGAGGGAGAGAGAGCAAGAAAGAGAGGCTGCAGCTAAATCTGAACCTACTGCAGTTCTGCGGAAAACGGAGGGATTTGTATTCACTTGAGATGTACAACGCTAAACACTGTCTTACACTCCTACACACTTATATGTACATAGGTTTATACATACAGAATACTTATCCATGGACTTGTAAGTAACTATTGCCATTATTACCAATGGTAATACTGAAAATATATGATGTTTATTGTTGTATTCTCTGAATTTCTTACATCGTCATTGCACTTTCATACCGGTAGTTAATTGAATCTCAATTATTATTATTAATTATAATAATAATAACTTGAGTGAAAAGAATAAAACAATATTAGAGTATCTGTAAGAATATATGAATGTCGGTTAAACTTTATGAACACATTAACATGAAAGTGACGATGTTCTGAAATCTACAGGGGAGAATTCTACTGTATATGTACAGTGAGGGAAAAAAGTATTTGATCCCCTGCTGATTTTGTACGTTTGCCCACTGACAAAGAAATGATCAGTCTATAATTTTAATAGTAGGTTTATTTGAACAGTGAGAGACAGAATAACAACAAAAAAATCCAGAAAAACGCATGTCAAAAATATTATAAATTGATTTGCATTTTAATGAGGGAAATAAGTATTTGACCCCTCTGCAAAACATGACTTAGTACTTGGTGGCAAAACCCTTGTTGGCAATCACAGAGGTCAGACGTTTCTTGTAGTTGGCCACCAGGTTTGCACACATCTCAGGAGGGATTTTGTCCCACTCTTCTTTGCAGATTTTCTCCAAGTCATTAAGGTTTTGAGCCTGACGTTTGGCAACTCGAACCTTCAGCTCCCTCCACAGATTTTCTATGGGATTAAGGTCTGGAGACTGGCTAGGCCACTCCAGGACCTTAATGTGCTTCTTCTTGAGCCACTCCTTTGTTGCCTTGGCCGTGTGTTTTGGGTCATTGTCATGTTGGAATACCCATCCACGACCCATTTTCAATGCCTTGGCTGAGGGAAGGAGGTTCTCACCCAAGATTTGACGGTACATGGCCCTGTCCATCGTCCCTTTGATGCGGTGAAGTTGTCCTGTCCCCTTAGCAGAAAAACACCCCCAAAGCATAATGTTTCCACCTCCATGTTTGACGGTGGGGATGGTGTTCTTGGGGTCATAGGCAGCATTCCTCCTCCTCCAAACACGGCGAGTTGAGTTGATACCAAAAAGCTCGATTTTGGTCTCATCTGACCACAACACTTTCACCCAGTTCTCCTCTGAATCATTCAGATGTTCATTGGCAAACTTCAGACGGCCCTGTATATGTGCTTTCTTGAGCAGGGGGACCTTGCGGGCGCTGCAGGATTTCAGTCCTTCACGGCGTAGTGTGTTACCAATTGTTTTCTTGGTGACTATGGTCCCAGCTGCCTTGAGATCATTGACAAGATCCTCCCGTGTAGTTCTGGGCTGATTCCTCACCGTTGTCATGATCATTGCAACTCCACGAGGTGAGATCTGACATGGAGCCCCAGGCAGAGGGAGATTGACAGTTATTTTGTGTTTCTTCTATTTGCGAATAATCGCATCAACTGTTGTCACCTTCTCACCAAGCTGCTTGGCGATGGTCTTGTAGCCCATTCCAGCCTTGTGTAGGTCTACAATCTTGTCCCTGACATCCTTGGAGAGCTCTTTGGTCTTGGCCATGGTGGAGAGTTTGGAATCTGATTGATTGATTGCTTCTGTGGACAGGTGTCTTTTATACAGGTAACAAGCTGAGATTAGGAGCACTCCCTTTAAGAGTGTGCTCCTAATCTCAGCTCGTTACCTGTATAAAAGACACCTGGGAGCCAGAAATCCTTCTGATTGAGAGGGGGTCAAATACTTATTTCCCTCATTAAAATATAAATCAATTTATAACATTTTTGACATGCGTCTTTCTGGATTTTTTTGTTGTTATTCTGTCTCTCACTGTTCAAATAAACCTACCATTAAAATTATAGACTGATCATTTCTTTGTCAGTGGGCAAAGGTACAAAATCAGCAGGGGATCAAATACTTTTTTCCCTCACTGTAGATATAATATTTTATATCTAGCTGTAGTCTGAATATGTTACCAGGGGAGTGAGTGGAATGATATTTTAAAGATAATTAATGTTTATCTTGATGACGTACATATTATTGCAAATATATAAAACTATTGTATTTTGTTGAATTGCTTTGAATTGACACAGTGTGACAGAATCAGACATGAACTGAAATCAACCAAAAATGTCACCCTGTCATTGGATTTAGGTTAAAAGTTGATTGAAAAAAATTGAAAATTCCCTTACGTTTATGACTTTTTGCAAATCCAGTCAGTTTTCCACATTGAGTCAACATCATCACATTGAATTGTGTGGTTGAAATGACGTGGAAACAACGTTGATTCAACCAGTTATTGTCCAGTGGGATGTTTCATCAGGTTGGCACGATGTGAAAGAACTGAACAGGAGAAAGCAATAGCATGGTATACATCCACCATATTGATTTCTCCTGTCCTATATCTCTAAGAACAGATGATGGAGAGGAGAGGAGAGGAGAGGAGAGGAGAGGAGAGGAAGGTACTATAGACTATTGTGACCCTCCCACTGACTGGCAATGTGTAACTACTGCCATCTGCTGGTCATTGTCCCACTCTTGACACTACCATTGAAGGAGGGCCTGTTCCAATACTTTTACAAAGCTCCCTGCCTTCTTCCCTTTATGAGGTCACTGATCTAGCACAAGTCAAGCACAGTCATGTCATATCAGTGATTACTCCAAGGAAGGAAATAAGGAATGATTGCATTTTAGAACTATTTGACCTGAGCCCTGGTCCATGGTAATATGTGCAATGGTTGCCAACAGAATATACCATAGTAAGAACTGAAGCACAGAATGATATTGTTACTAAATTAATTTGGCTGCCATTATCACTGACTTTGTGATGGAAAGAGAGTGTTTGGGGGTGACTGTGAGAGAGAGAGAGAGAGAGAGAGAGAGAGAGAGAGAGAGAGAGAGAGAGAGAGAGAGAGAGAGAGAGAGAGACAGAGAGAGAGAGAGAGAGAGAGAGAGAGAAAAGGAGTGAGGATAAGGCTGAGAGAAGGAGAGAAAGGAGTGATCATTTTGACCCCCTTCACTGTAACTTTGGTCAAGGTTGGTTGAGGTCAAACTATGTTTATGCTTTCCTTTTCTATGGACTTGGATGATGGTCAGCAGAGATGTCCAATATTGATGACAACATTGTCCATCAACCTTTTCCATATTTGCTTGTTTTCATAAGCCTATCTTTAAGTATTAATAGTAGACCTAATAATAACTTTATATATGAAGCACTTTGCTCAAAGCACTAACTAAAAACAAAATGTCAATGATGGCATTAAATAATGATTGATGACAGTAGTAATTATATTTTACTATTGAACCCTTTGCCCTCACACTTCTGTCTTTCTCTCTATCCCTGTTTACACCTGGTGCTAACAAGGGTCCTTTATCCTGATCTTGTCCACATTCTAATTGTGCCCATATTTCCAGAAATGTGTCTACACCAGTTGTTAAAATGTGTCTGTTATCCGTCCACTGTGTCTGCAAATTATTACACAGCTATTCTTTCAAAATAATATTTATTTATGTATTTATTGTAAGACACATATTGATGTAATCAGTCAACGGTGCCACCTGTCAATGATTTTAGAGGGTGGAATAATTCATATTTAAACGGTTTCTCTGTCCAGATCTGTCTACACTTAAAGGAAAACTCCACCCAAAAACTATCTTTTGGTATTTGTTTCATTAGTCCATTGCTGACATAGTCCCAAAATGTTTTGCTTGTCAGCAATCTAGTTTTCAAGATACAGTTGAAGTCGGAAGTTAACATACACCTTAGCCAAATATATTTAAACTCAGTTTTTCACAATTCCTGACATTTAATCCTAGTAAATATTTCCTGTATTAGGTCAGTTAGGATCACCACTTTATTTTAAGAATGTGAAATGTCAGAATAATAGTGGAGAGTATGATTTATTTCAGCTTTTATTTCTTTCATCACATTCCCAGTGGGTCAGAAGTGGGTCAATTAGTATTTGGTTGCATTGCCTTTAAATTGTTTAACTTGGGTCAAACATTTCGGGTAGCCTTCCACAAGCTTCCCACAATAAGTTGGGTGAATTTTGGCCCATTCCTCCTGACAGAGCTGGTGTAACTGAGTCTGGTTTGTAGGCCTCCTTGCTCGCACACCCTTTTTCAGTTCTGCCCACAATGTTCTATAGGATTGAGGTCAGGGCTTTGTCATGGCCACTCCAATACCTTGACGTTGTTGTCCTTAAGCCATTTTGCCACAACTTTGGAAGTATGCTTGGGGTCATTGTCCATTTGGAAGACCCATTTGCGACCAAGCTTTAACTTCCTGACTGATGTCTTGAGATGTTGCTTCAATATATCCACATAATTTCCCTTCCTCATGATGCCATCTATTTTGTGAAGTGCACCAGTCCCTACGCAGCAAAGCACCCCCACAGCATGATGCTGCCACCCCCGTGCTTCACGGTTGGGATGGTGTTCTTCGGCTTGCAAGCAACCCCTTTTTCCTCCAAACATAACGATGGTCATTATGGCCAAACTGTTCTATTTCTGTTTCATCAGACCAGAGGACATTTCTCCAAAAAGTACGATCTTTGTCCCCATGTGCAGTTGCAAACCATAGTCTGTCTTTTTTATGCCGGTTTTGGAGCAGTGGCTTCTTCCTTGCTGTGCGGCCTTTCAGGTTATGTCGATATAAGCCTTGTTTTACTGTGAATATAGATACTTTTGTACCTGTTTCCTCCAGCATCTTCACAAGGTCCGTTGCTGTTGTTCTGGGATTGATTTGCACTTTTCGCACCAAAGTACGTTCATCTCTAGGAGACAGAACGTGTCTCCTTCCTGAGCGGTATGACGGCTGCGTGGTCCCATGGTGTTTATACGTGTGTACTATTGTTTGTACAGATGAACGTGGTACCCTCAGGCGTTTGGAAATCGAATAATCGCACCAACTGTTGTCACCTTCTCACCAAGCTGCTTGGCGATAGTCTTGTAGCCCATTCCAGCCTTTTTTCTTGGTCTTGGCCATGGTGGAGAGTTTGGAATCTGATTGATTGATTGCTTCTGTGGACAGGTGTCTTTTATACAGGTAACAAGCTGAGATTAGGAGCACTCCCTTTAAGAGTGTGCTCCTAATCTCAGCTCGTTACCTGTATAAAAGACACCTGGGAGCCAGAAATCTTTCTGATTGATAGGGGGTCAAATACTTATTTCCCTCATTAAAATGCAAATCAATTTATAATATTTTTAACATGTGTTTTTCTGGATTTATTTGTTGTTATTCTGTCTCTCACTGTTCAAATAAACCTACCATTAAAATTATAGACTGATCATTTCTTTGTCCGTGGGCAAACGTACAAAATCAGCAGGGGATCAAATACTTTTTTCCCTCACTGTATCTAAAAATGTGGGCACAATCAGAATGTGGACAAGATTAGGACAAAAGACGCAAGTTAGAACCAGGTATAAACAGGGCTTCTGTGACCGTTCTTTCCTCCTGCCATTCAGTCCTCTTTTAAAATAATTCACTTCATTATGATTATTACATTTTAATAGATAATTTATAGAGCCGATTTTGTTTATCTTTTCCCTCTGTCCCATTCTTCTCTAGCCTAGGTACCAGTCTGTTTAGCTAACATTCCACTGCTTGTACTCTGTGTCATTGTTTAGTAACTTCGAAATGTGATGTTTGAGAAACATGGATGAACGTCTAATTCTGACGTGAGACTGTGAGAGCAAGTTGACACACGTAGTACAAGGAGTAGAATCTTAGCTAAACAGACTGGGAGCCAGGCGAATTCTACTCCCCTGTTCCCTCATCCCCAAGTCTATTTCTCTCTGCTGTTTCATCAGAGGGTGTATGTAGGTGGGCCTAAGGTTGCAAAATTCCAGGAACTTTCAATACATTTCCCGGTTGACCTGAAATCCTGGTTGGAGGATTCCTGCAATAAGCAGGAAATCCTGAATCCTCCACCAGGATTTCTGGAAAACCAGGGAATTTATTGAAAGTTCCCGGAATTTTGCAAACTTAGGTGTGCCTATACTTCCACTGTTACTCTTCTAGCACATAATGATCTTTGTAAAGACAACACCTTTTTGCTCCTTGATGCACCTTCAAAGAAAAGAGATTGTCAATAGCTTCAACTAAATCCATGGAAATAATACTGTAGAATCTTGATTAAACTGATACCATACTGATTGTAATTGTGATGACCTCGGTGTTATTGGAGGCATAACAAAAGTCTCTGGGTTGGATTTCACTCTATATTGGCATGCATTGATATAGTCCCTTTTGAACCTGTGTGTGTGTGTGTGTGTGTGTGTGTGTGTGTGTGTGTGTGTGTGTGTGTGTGTGTGTGTTCGCGTGTGTGTGTCCGCGTGTGCGTGCGTGTGTGTGTGTGATTCAGAGCAGTCGACTCTGAAGGTGGGGATCGGCGCAGCGTTGAAATACTGCAGCCCTTTATTATAATGCATGGCATACACACTGTGGAGCACTGGGTAAATAGTGTGTGAGTGTAAGCGAGGAGCTTCACCAGCCTATGCTTGCCTGATACCTGGAGACTCACGTTAGCTTCCTAATCTGATGCCTAGGCTTTAGCTCAGTGAGTCACAACAAGAATACAACACAACATGGGGTACTTTGCATTTGTCAGTGCATATGTCTATTGTGTGTGTGTGTGCGCGCGTGTGTCAACTAGCTCTCACAGTCTCACGTCAGAATTAGATGTTCATCCATGTTTCTCAAACATCAAATTTCGAAGTTGAACCAAATGTCAAATTTAAGGGTAAGTTTAGGCATTAGCAGCAGGTGCGTGCACTGCTTTGCAGTATAGGTCACTAAGCGTTGAATTAAAACACTAGCCTCTCCTCTATCGTGGTACAGGCCACTAATGCCCAAGGGCAGTCTGACTGATCAGTACTGTGTGTGTGTGTGTGTGTGTGTGTGTGTGTGTGTGTGTGTGTGTGTGTTTGTGTGTGTGTGTGAAGGAAATGATGCAGGCCAAATGGTCAACACAAAAAGCCAACAATCAATATACCTATATAAATATAAAATGTCTGTGCTGTCTAACTTCGAGGATTTTTATCGCACAGTAATGTAAAGTGCTAGGATTTATAGTGTGTGAATATGTGTTAGTCTTTGTGAGCACATATTTATAAACATGTGGTTCTGTGACGTCAGTTCTGTGTGTGTGTGTGTGTGTGTGTGTGTGTGTGTGTGTGTGCGTGTGTGCGTGCGTGTGTGTGCGTGTGTAGCAGTATGGGGTTGAGTGAATCTCTCTTTTCACCATCACCATTACTGCATGAAAGACCTGTCACTCTGCATTAGCTCTCTTCAGCTCCCCTATTTGCCGTGTGTGCGTGCGTGCGTGCGTGCGTGCGTGTGTGTGTGTGTGTGTGTGTGTGTGTGTGTGTGTGTGTGCGTGCGTGCGTGTGTGTGTGTGTATGTGTGTGTGTGTGTGTGTGTAAGAGAGAGAGGGTGATGAGAGAGAGAGGAAGGGAGGATGGAATGGGTAAAGCCATTTTAAAGCCATTGAAGGTCATCGTTCAGTCAGTCCTCTGGTAGCCTGGTTTACTCACACATACACGCACGCACGCACTGAATTAGAATAGTGGTAGTGTACAGGAACCACTGGCTATAAGTCATCCTACAAACCAGCCGTTGTTGAATCATGCCTCAGAAGATGACAGTATTTCCAGTAGCAGTGTGTATTTGAGTCAAGGAGCTGATGATGACATAATTCTTATTAGGCGCGGGAAAACAGGGCATTTTTCCTTCTGTGGTCTCGAGTCACCATCTTACCAAAAATAGCCTACTGTTACCATTTTTATCCCCTCCCCTCTACACAATTATGCGTGGCATCTCTCTCTCTCTCTCTCTCTCTCTCTCTCTCTCTCTCTCTCTCTCTCTCTCTCTCTCTTTCTCTTGCTCTCTCTCTCTGCGGAATTGTGCTACCGCAATGCTCACAACCCTGCATTTCTTAAGAGAGCGGTGAAAATGGACATCATATTTTGTTGTATGAAAATAAAAAAACTATCCCGATGAATCTCCATCCTGCCGACCTTCAACAAAATATCAACATAAATTACACTCATAACTTGGTCATGGCTAGCATGCTATTTAGACGTGCACGCAACTGACGCAAGTACACACACGCTCCAATAACCACATGTAGAAAAATGATGATTGCCAAAAGACAGTGGTTTTAGCCTCTGTGTTGCTCCAAACAGAAGAGCCCTGTTGTAGCCTACATGCACAAATCCAAATGAATAGCCAGCTTATTATAATTTTCGAGTAGCCTAGCTTATCCGTTCACATCACTGAAGAGTTCGGTCTGATGCGACAAGTTGCTTACGTCGAGGGCTCGGTGTGAGAGATAGATAGAGGAACGGACGGGCAGACAGAGCGAACGAGCGCTCGCGCAACTGGAGGGGAGGGGGAGACGCATTCTCACCGAGTACACACACGCATTGGCTACATCTACTGTAGACAAATTCGTGTTTCAGTGATGTGTCTGTGTATCCGCTGTATATCTGTTGAAACCATTTCATCATATGGCTGAGTTATGTTTAGTAGAGAAATTATGTACAGTTTCTTACACGGTATTTTTTTCACGTAATCTTGTCTTATTACCCCCCTGTTTGTTATTTCGATAGGCCGTTATTTTGTCGTCCACCCCCTCTCTCTCTTTTTCTCTCCATCTCCTTTTCCTCTCTTTGGGAGTGCGACGCTCTTCGAATAAGCTTCTGAAATAATAAGCCTGCAGGTAAGACTTATCTATAAGATTCTTTACATTCGAGGGTTGTAATATAGGTTATAATATTGGTCATTTTGTAACCGCTTGTATTTGGTGTAACGAAAAACCAATCAATCGATGGCAATTTGCAAGCTACATTCCCCTGCCAATTCGTTTCACACTGCTCGCAACTCACTAATCGTCTGTGTCTGCCAATTTAAAACTGTAACAGACCATGAATGTAGGCAATTAAACGTCCGATTAATGTGCATTTGTTCTTACATTACAATACAAGAGCAGAAATGATGCTTCGAATGCAACTACATATCCTCATAATATCGCGTTTGAGCGCGGGCGACAGCGCATCCATATAAATCCGTTTATACAGGTGTTATAATAAGCGTGTATGAGAATGTCCTGCACATTTTCAGTGTGTTTGAAGTCATAGTGTGTGAACGTGTCTTTGATCCTCAGTCAAACGAGTTCTCACGCACTATGCCGGTTGGTCGGTCGCGTAACACTAAGCGTCCATTTTCCACCGTGGAGTCAGTGCAGTCAGTGTGATGTGTATACTGTATTAATGAATGCACTGCGGTCCGCATCGCTGTATTTCAGTCTCTCAATGCTCTCCGTCGCGGCTCTGTCTGTCGTGCTGTATCGAACATGTGTCTGTGTGGCGTTGCTTTCATAACATCCATCCTTCACACTGTCTCTCTCTGCCGGAATGCTCCAGAGCGCCAATAACAATGGAAGCCTATCATATTAGTTTCATGCTGTAGCCTAAATGCACCGCATGATCTTATGGCATGTCATTTGTGACCATCTTGTTTTGAGGCCTCTGCCTCTTCTCCCCAGAGGACCACCACACATGCCTTTTTTCTCTTAGATCCATACATAACCATTAATCCCGCACATAGGTTGTTCAATCATTAATTCTCCATAGGATTATGAAAGCTGAGTTGGAATGGAGTGCCCAAGTGGTATTTCACATGAGTGTGTGTTTGAGTGACTAGAGTGCAGAACAGCATCTTTGGTATGTCATGTAGCTCATAAGTATTTGTGTTTTTTCTCTATAAATGGCAATTTGCTCAGTTGTCACCAGCATAGCCCCCCCCCCCCCCCCCCCCCCCCCCCCTCTCTCTCTCTCTCTCTCTCTCTCTCGTTCTCTCTCTGATGCAGCTCTGCTAGTCATCGGTTCAATCCTTGGATCTAAGAGATTAATGATTGAACAACCTATGTGCGGGATTAATGGTTATGTATGGATCTAAGAGATCAGGCATTCAATTCCAAGCAATGTTCAACTACATTTGGACTGGGAAGCCTATACCATTTGCAATGTCGGATTACTTGACGATTATATCACGCCATCTCTCGGAATTCACCACCTTTCCCAGTAGCCTATTCCTACACCTGCTACAGGGGAAAATTATGTTATTCCACTATGTTGGCTGGAGCGGGAAGAATCATGAGGGATTTTGGAGCTGAACTGTAAGGCCATTCTGTCCATTGTATTGCTATGGTTCATTCTGCAGCTCTGTTTTCTCCTGACCCCGCAGCATCCCCCTCAGACATGCTCTCTGTATTGGTTGTTGTTCTGTGATGATGTGTGTGACTGTCCAGAGGGGCCTTGCTCTTCCATGCATGCAGCCATCTACTGCAGCTGCAGCACTGTCAGGAACCATGCCATTGCATCATCTGACCTCTTGATGTAATAACATAGTCCAAGGTGTTGTGCTGATACCTTCAGAATCCACTGCAATATAGAGCTTTATATGGGGGTCATAATTTATAGCGTAATTACTTTCTCCTGATTTATTTCCCCCAGAATATTAGGACTGTGGTCTGTTCCAAACACCCTCTCTTATAGCAGCCCTGTATGATAGAGCAGGGGTTCCCAAACCTTTTCACTCGGGCCCCCCTTCCAGCATTGGGGAACATACCGCGTTATAAAAAGCTCTCTGCAATGACTAACATGACAAGAGGAACTGATGATGCACTACCCAATTTCGAAATTGTACCTTGTGCATACTACTATTACAACTTTAAAGAGTACGTTTAAAGCCGGACTGAGTTCCTTAAAAAATAAAAGTAATAATAATAATAATTTGGGGGAGGGGGACCCCCGCACCCCCCTGTCGACCCCTCGCTCCACTTTTTGGGAACCACTGTGATAGAGCACTTATGGGAAGTTGAGCTAGCTGGATAGACTTGCAGTGCATATAGGAACCCTCCACATTGAGAGCTGTTTGATTTATTGTCACTCACCAAACTTCTTCTCAATTGTGTGTTGTTCAGTGTTCTATGCAGGAAGGTAAAATCCATACTACTACGCTGGTGTATTGGTGAGACCCAGTAAAGATAAGGATCCATGTCAACTCAACCCATTGACTCTGTGATTTAACATTGAGTGTTGGGCCTGCTACAGTTTGTCTATAGTACTAATCAACTAGTTGAATCAGGCAGGGGCGCAACTTTCACTGGGGACGGGGGGGAGAGGGGGACGGGGGGGACAGATCCCCCCCACATTCTGAAATTGCATTTGAGTCCCCCCCCAGTTTTATAATTGGAATGAGATACAAAATAGGGCAACAGTGTGCTTTAGGACCATGCGGACGCCTCAGAGTGGTCGGGTAGGCTGTTTGGAGTGTTTATCCCACTGGATAAAAAAAAAAAACATTATGTCCCCCCACTTCTAAAACCAAAGTTGCGCCCCTGGAATCAGGTGTGTTGTAGATCTGCAGGTCTCCCATAGATAATCAATAATATATATGTAGTACCCCCATAGATATTACATTTACATTGAACAGATATTACAGTTTGATCAGTTTGAGGTTTAATGTCATAGTCAGTTTACAACAAACCAAAGGGATCTTCTGACAATTACACAGAGACATCCAGGCCGCCATGCATCCAGCACTGCATGCTAGATATGTGTTGCACACTAATTAATCAAACTTTTCCTAGGTGTTTAAGAGAAAGTGTAATTCTTTATGACATAGGTTTATAAAGGGCCTTGCTCCCTATCAACTTCACTTATCTCACTCTCAATCTGTCATCTGTTGTGCTCTTACTGTTCCCAGTGTTACTGAGGCATGGCCAGGCCTCTGCTCTGTCTAGCTCTGCTGCCTGACTGACTGGGGATCATTATAGGCCACTGACCCATGTCCTCCTTCCTTCTTTGTTTGAGGACACGGTTTCCAGGTTGCACTGCATGAGGTGTTGGGTTTTTCCAGCTAGGAAATGTGGCTCCAATTGGTTTCTGTTGGTAATCTTGTTGTTGGGCAGGTTTGAATATACATTTTTGTCAAAAATGACTAATTGCTTTAGATTGAAAGGGGGAAACTCACTTCATCCAATATCAATGTGGAACACCCACTACCCAATGAGGAGCACTGGCCTAGGTGTAAAATCCAAAGGGAAATACTGACCACCAAGCTAAACTGATATCAGCCAATTTATGGGTGGCCTAGAACAGTCGGACAGAATATCAGAAACGTTTTAACGTTTCCTCTTTCTTTTCCACTTTCCATCTCTTTTCCTGTCATTACACTATACTGTAATTCCAGTCCCAGGAAGGAATGATTTGTTCTTCTTCTCTTTCTCCCCCCCCCCCCCCCCCCCTGTCTCCCTTTCTCTCACTCCCTCTCTTTCTCTCTTTAGTGAAATGCAGTAGTTGAGTTCTGCAATGATCATCATTTCTGTCATGCAGCAATTGTTCAGAGGATCAATGCCTTTGTAGCAGGGCTGCCTTTTATGACTATGGCTCTGGGCTCCCATTCTTCTCTCCAGCCTGTCCTTAACCAGTCTCTCCTTACCCAGTCTGTCCTTACCTAGTCTCTCCTTACCCAGCCTCTCCTTAACCAATCTCTCCTTACCCAGTCTCTCCTTACCCAGTCTCTCCTTAACCAGTCTCTCCTTACCCAGTCTCTCCTTACCCAGCCTCTCCTTAACCAGTCTCTCATTACCCAGAGTCTCCTTAACCAGTCTCTCCTTACCCAGTCTCTCCTTACCCAGCCTCTCCTTAACCAGTCTATCCTTAACCAGTCTCTCCTTACCCAGTCTCTCCTTACCCAGCCTCTCCTTAACCAGTCTATCCTTAACCAGTCTCTCCTTACCCAGCCTCTCCTTAACCAGTCTCTCCTTACCCAGCCTCTCCGTAACCAGTCTATCCTTACCCAGGCTCTCCTTACCCAGCCACTCCTTAACCAGTCTATCCTTAATCAGTCTCTACTTACCCAGCCTCTCCTTAACCAGTCTCTCCTTACCCAGTCTCTCCTTAACCAGTCTCTACTTACCCAGCCTCTCCTTAACCAGTCTCTCCTTACCCAGTCTCTCCTTAACCAGTCTCTACTTACCCAGCCTCTCCTTAACCAGGCTCTACTTACCCAGCCTCTCCTTAACCAGGCTCTCCTTACCCAGCCTCTCCTTACCCAGCCTCTCCTTAACCAGGCTCTACTTACCCAGCCTCTCCTTAACCAGTCTCTCCTTACCCAGCCTCTCCTGACCCAGCCTCTCCTTATACTGTAACCAGTCTCTCCTTATACTGTACCCAGTCTCTACTTCTCTTCAATCTCTCTCAGTCTCTCCCTAGTCTCTCTCCAGTCTCTCCCCCAGTCTCTCCCCAGTCTCTCCCCAGTCTCTCTCCAGTCTCTCCCCCAGTCTCTCCCCAGTCTATCCCCAGTCTCTCTCCAGTCTCTCCCCAGTCTCTCTCCAGTCTCCCCCCCAGTCTCTCTCCAGTCTCTCCCCCAGTCTCTCCCCAGTCTCTCCCCAGTCTCTCTCCAGTCTCTCCCCAGTCTCTCCCCAGCCTCTCTCCAGTCTCTCCCCAGTCTCTCCCAAGTCTCTCACCTGTCCCTCTCCAGTCTCTCCTCAGTCTCTTTCCAGTGTCTCTCCAGTCTCTCGTCCCCAGTCTCTCGCCACTTCCCCCAGTCTCTTTCCAGTCTCTCGCCAGTCTCTCCCCGTCTCTCTCAAGTCTCTACCCCAGTCTCTCTCCAGTCTCTCTCCCAGTCTCTCCAGTCCCTCCCCAGTCTCTCTCCAGTCTCTCCCCAGTCTCTCTCCAGTCTCTCCCCAGTCCCTCTTCAGTCTCTCTCCCCAGTCTCTCTCTCCAGTCTCTCTCTCCAGTCTCTCTGTAGTCTCTCACCAGTCTCTCCCCAGTCCCTCTCCAGTCTCTCTCTCCTGTCTCTCTCTCCAGTCTCTCTCTCCAGTCTCTCTCCAGTCTCTCTCACCAGTCTCTCTCTCCAGTCTCTCTCTCCAGTCTCTCACCAGTCTCTCTCCAGTCTCTCTCTCCAGTCTCTCTCCAGTCTCTCTCTCCAGTCTCTCTCCTCTCCACTAGGGCTGAGAAACACTGAATCCTGGGACTGCACTCTCTACAGTCTCAGACCCACAATGGAGGGATACACATTAGTGTTGCACAGTATACCGAAACGTCAGTACTTTTTCCGATACTAGAACATGAAAAATGGTTTGGTACTAGAAAAACGGTTCGGTACTTCTGTCAAATGTGTCTCACGTCGTCTACTGATTGAGAGAGGATCAAATCTTTCTCTCAGCGCAGCCAATGTCTGCTTATAGCGCGAGCGCATCATGCCTGCTCCACTTACTCATTGCTAGCTCTAGCCTGTCCTGAGAAAGCATTGCACTCACTGGGAGTATGGGCTGCATCACCACTCATGCTGCACAGAAGTTAACACACTTGAATAATGCAACACGGCATGTAGAAATGTTTAAACTGTTAATTACTGTTCGCATGACAATGTCCATTACAGACTAGAACACTTGACAATGCAAGAAGATACCAGTAGCTTCCAACTTTGTAGGCTAACTTTCCTTGCTAGCTTACAACTGAAGCTAACATCAATTCACTACCCTAGTATCTTGTTTGTGACAAAGCAAAATATTACTAATTTTCAAAGCTGCTTTCCTCATCTTTGCTCCAACCACGAACTGACTGTGTGTGTGAATGACGTCATGGGTCTTAAAGAGACAGCATTAACGTTTATAAATTAAGTCCCAAATGGAAGGGAAACATATTGAAATCAGCCAAAACAAGCTCAATAACTCAATGCATGCACACACTCCTATTGAATATGCATTCACCTGTATTGTGAATAGGCCTAGGCTAGCATTAGTTGTTGATCTTGTAGTTGTTGATGTGCATATAGGGAAAGATAGCCTACCTTTTCATGGTTGTTTGATCAATAGGACTGTAAAGTTCCCAAATGTAAGAGGACTTCCATGGTATTTAGCTACATATTTGCAGAAATCCATTCAAGTGTACAGTTGAAGTCGGAAGTTTACATACACCTTAGCCAAATACATTTAAACTCAGTTTTTCACAATTCCTGACATTTAATCCTAGTAAAAATTCCCTGTGTTAGGTCAGTTAGGATCACCACTTTATTTTAAGAATGTGGAATGTCAGAATAATAATAGAGAGAATGATTTATTTCAGCTTTTATTTCTTTCATCACATTCCCAGTGGGTCAGAAGTTGACATACAATCAATTAGTATTTGGTAGCATTGCCTTTAAATTGTTTAACTTGGGTCAAACATTTCGGGTAGCCTTCCACAAGCTTCCCAAAATAAGTTGGGTGAATTTTGGCCCATTCCTCCTGACAGAGCTGGTGTAACTGAGTCAGGTTTGTAGGCCTCCTTGCTCGCACACGCTTTTTCAGTTCTGCCCACACATTTTCTATAGGATTGAGGTCAGGGCTTTGTGATGGCCACTTCAATACCTTGACTTTGTTGTCCTTAAGCCATTTTACCACAACTTTGGAAGTATGCTTGGGGTCATTGTCCATTTGGAAGACCCATTTGCGACCAAGCTTTAACTTCCTGACTGATGTCTTGAGATGTTGCTTCAATATATCCACATAATTTTCCTTCCTCATGATGGAGGTCTGGCTTTTTTATGGCGGTTTTGGAGCAGTGGCTTCTTCCTTGCTGAGCGGCCTTTCAGGTTATGTCGATATAGGACTCGTTTTACTGTGGATATAGATACTTTTGTACCCGTTTCCTCCAGCATCTTCACAAGGTCCTTTGCTGCTGTTCTGGGATTGATTTGCACTTTTCGCACCAAGGTACGTTTCTCTCTAGGAGACAGAACACGTCTCCTTCCAGAGCGGTATGACGGCTGCGTGGTCCCATGGTTTTTATACTTGCGTGCTATTGTTTGTACAGATGAACGTGGTACCTTCAGGCGTTTGGAAATTGCTCCCAAGGATGAACCAGACTTGTGGAGGTCTACAATTGTTTTTCTGAGGTCTTGGCTGATTTATTTTGATTTTCCCATGATGTCAAGCAAAGAGGCACTGAGTTTGAAGGTAGGCCTTGAAATACATCCACAGGTACACCTCCAATTGACTCAAATTATGTCAATTAGCCTATCAGAAGCTTCTAAAGCCATGACATCATTTTCTGGAATTTTCCAAGCTGTTTAAAGGCACAGTCAACTTAGTGTATGTGAACTTCTGACCCTCTGGAATTGTGATACAGTGAATTATAAGTGAAATAATCTGTCTGTAAACAATTGTTGGAAAAATTACTTGTGTCATGCACAAAGTAGATGTCCTAACCGACTTGCCAAAACTATAGTTTGTTAACAAGAAATGTGTGGAGTGGTTGAAAAACAAGTTTTAATGACTCCAACCTAAGTGTATGTAAACTTCCGACTTCAACTCTATATAACTTTCAGAATACAGAAATCATCCCCTTATGATCCATTTTGCATTATATGATGCTGCGTTTTGCGGAGGTGGGCATGATGATCTGATCACAATCAGATCACAATGTGTCTTTTGGTTGTCTACACCTACAGTGAGGGAAAAAAGTATTTGATCCCCTGCTGATTTTGTACGTTTGCCCACTGACAAAGACATGAAGGTAGGCCTTGAAATACATCCACAGGTACACCTCCAATTGACTCAAATTATGTCAATTAGCCTATCAGAAGCTTCTAAAGCCATGACATCATTTTCTGGAATTTTCCAAGCTGTTTAAAGGCACAGTCAACTTAGTGTATGTGAACTTCTGACCCTCTGGAATTGTGATACAGTGAATTATAAGTGAAATAATCTGTCTGTAAACAATAGTTGGAAAAATTACTTGTGTCATGCACAAAGTAGATGTCCTAACCAACTTGCCAACATGATAGTTTGTTAACAAGAAATTTGTGGAGTGGTTGAAAAACGAGTTTTAATGACTCCAACCTAAGTGTATGTAAACTTCCGACTTCAACTGTATTTTGTGGCTTTTGCAGAATGCGTGCTAATGATCTAAAGTCGTTCTGTTGCAACTGCCTGTAAACACACAGTCCAGTTCAAAGTGAATGATGGCAGGCTCTTGTGGCAAATGACTTGTTTGCATATAGGCCTTCTGTACCTCTGATTGGCTATGGCGCACCGGTCTGCGTAGACTCCGGTCCTTGGATACGTGTACCTGTGCTACAGAGCCTTAATGGAGGGATACATGTACCTGTACTATAGAGCCTTAATGGAGGGATACATATACCTGTACTATAGAGCCTTAATGGAGGGATACATGTACCTGTACTATAGAGCCTTAATGGAGGGATACATGTACCTGTACTATAGAGCCTTAATGGAGGGATACATGTTCCTGTACTATAGAGCCTTAATGGAGGGATACATGTACCTGTACTATAGAGCCTTAATGGAGGGATACATGTACCTGTACTATAGAGCCTTAATGGAGGGATACATGTTCCTGTACTATAGAGCCTTAATGGAGGGATACATGTACCTGTACTATAGAGCCTTAATGGAGGAATACTATGCAGTATAACTATATAAGGGGGAAACTTAATCTCTCGTGACATATTCTCGTGGACAGATTCTCGTGGACAAATGAAACGGCAAGAATCTGTCAAGGCTCACGTAGATTTATGTGATTACAAGCAGCAGTAGTTACTGGTTTGGGATTTTCCTCATTGATTATTTGGACGAATCAAGATTGGCAGTGCATAAAACTGGTGTAGTGATTTTCTAGCCGTGTGCGGATGATAAACGGTTTCTACTAGATTCCACAGCAACAAAGTCAAAATTGGATATATCGTAAAAATTCATGAACATAAAAATGTGCTTTTTTGGCCATGATTAGCGAAAGGGAGGGGTTTGGCCGAGTTTTTCATCCCATTCCCACTCTGGTCTCAGATCCACAATGAACGTCTGTCTCAGAGCCCCAATGGAGGACTTCACACACTGCAGTGTAAATACATGCATCACCTGTGTTTTCCTCTCCTGGAAATGAACTAGCTGGTGTATTGCATGATGTGGTGGTACTGTATATCAGTGTGATGAATCAGCCCTATGGTATCAGAGACATAAAGCCCACCCTGCCTGTGTAGAGTCACTGAGTGTAAAGAACAGAGATAAAAGACTTCACAGGACCGCCTCCTCTGACTGACTGTCATGCTCAGTGGACCACAGTCACACAACATGGGGCCTGTGCCTGTATGTGTGTGTGTGTGTGTGTGTCCGCGTGTGTGTGCTCATGTGTGCGTGCGTGGGCCCATGTCAATGTAGTTGGTTAAAGCACTTTCCAATGATCTACTGTAAAGTGATGGAGTGCTAATGGTTTAGATGTTTAGATGATGGCCAACATTGCTCTTGTTTGTGTTTTCTTTGTATCATCCTATGACACTCTTCACAGGCATATAATACTCAGTTTTACAGTGTAAAAGTGCTGATCAGTGGTCATATAAGACTCAGTTTTACAGTGTAAAAGTGCTGATCAGTGGTCATATAAGACTCAGTTTTATAGTGTAAAAGTGCTGATCAGTGGTCATATAATACTCAGTTTTACAGTGTAAAAGTGCTGATCAGTGGTCATATAATACTCAGTTTTACAGTGTAAAAGTGCTGATCAGTGGTCATATAAGACTCAGTTTTACAGTGTAAAAGTGCTGATCAGTGGTCAAATAAGACTCAGTTTTACAGTGTAGAAGTGCTGATCAGTGGTCATATAAGACACAGTTTTACAGTGTAAAAGTGCTGATCAGTGGTCATATAAGACTCAGTTTTACAGTGTAAAAGTACTGATCAGTGGTCATATAAGACTCAGTTTTACAGTGTAAAAGTGCTGATCAGTGGTCATATAAGACACAGTTTTACAGTGTAAAAGTGCTGATCAGTGGTCATATAAGACTCCGTTTTACAGTGTTATGCCCGCCCCATCCTTAACTTTTCCTAAATAAGTCTATTCAACACACTGCCCTTTCGATATTACAAACAGAGTTGACATGTCATGAAATGTCATGCTGTGTCACAGCAGGCTGTTACTGAGAGACCCATGAGGTGGCGCACAATTGGCCCAGCGTCGTCCGGGTTAGGGGAGGGTTTGGCCGGCCAGGATGTCCTTGTCCCATCGCACTCTAGTGACTCCTTGTGGCGAGCCGGGCGCCTGCAAGCTGACTTCAGTCGCCAGTTGTACGGTGTTTCCTCCGAAACCATTGGTGCGACTGGCTTCCGGGTTAAGTGAGCAGTGTGGCTTGGCAGGGTCGTGTTTCTGAGGACGCATGGCTCTTGACCTTCGCATCTACTGAGTCCGTATGGGAGTTGCAGCGATGGGACAAGACTGTAACTACCAATTGGATATCATGAAAAAGGGGTAAACTATTATTTTATTTTTGGGGGGGGGTAGATTATTACATCCACTATTCCATGCGTTCTATAATTGAGCACTTGCAGCAGCATAGCCATAGGCTACTAAGCACAGACTAGTAACATAATACAACTTAAAATATGCTATTCTGTTCATTTGAAATACAATTAAAAATATATATGTTTCTTAAGACCTGCCTTAATTAAGAATATTTTTTTCATATTCTAAGGTTACCGAAGACCTTCATAAACATAACCAAAGGACAATTTCTGCAATAGCATATATGAAATGTATTTATTAGGCTGTTAGAATGCATTGGCTCAGAACCGGTTTGCTCAATGTTAATAGTCAGAGTAGAGAAACACAACATTTTGTACGACTAAATTCTACAAAGAACCAGCAAAAAAAAGGACCATATGGATTTCAGGTAAAATAACAACCCAATGTTCATCTACTAGGATAAATTAGCTAGCAATAGCAAGCTAGCTAAATGTCCATGAATGTTTCATGTGTATTTTGACATGCTCCCAAACTAATTGGTTCACAGTTGGTTTTGCTATTTTAACCTGCGTGTCATGATCACATCTGGTGTGGATGGAAAATCAACATGTGCGCGATAGGGCATGCGGACGCACACGCGTGGCCGGTGTAGTCAGTATGTTACTGTGGGAGCCTCTCAGGTGTTGACTGTCTCCCAGCCAGGCCTCTGCAACTGAAGCTTGCTTTAGAAGTTCCAGGATTCCCTTAACTACAGATCTAGGATCAGACCAGTTTACTCCAAGTCCTAACCTTTTCCGTAGGGAGATGAAACCATCTGAACCTGTATCAGTGGTTAGGGGAAATGTTGGGTTCCTGGGGGTTCCTGATATCTTTGTTGATCCATGTGGGATATTTCTGTTTGAATCACTTTCAGCAGTGTCTTTCAGCAGTGTCTTTCAGCAGGGGTTGGCCTCTACTCTATTTTCATTCGGTTGCACAAAATCATTTCTCAATTAATTAACTCAATTTTCAATGCATGTCCTTTATTGGCCACATTCAAATGTGTTCTATGTAGCATCTGTAAATTAGAGAGGCACATTCCAAGGGGGCCAGTGCTGTTCAACCAAACCTGTATTCCAGTATTTTGGTGATCAGTCAGAGATATAGCATTATTCTTCCAGGTCCTGTTTGATTGCTGTGCTCTGTGACGAAATGCTATCCACTGGGTGAAACAAAAATGAATCTCAACTGCTTATATAATTGTTTCTTTCTCTCTGCATGGACATTTTACTTTTTGCATGTGCGCACGTGTGTGTGTGCGTGTGTGCATGCATGCGTGTGTGTCCGTGCGTGCAAACGTGAGTGCGTGTTTGTGTGTGCGTGTGTGTCTGTCCTTGTGGAGCCTTGCTCAAGGTGCCAGCTGTGTAGACCCAGGAGTCAGGACAAGGCTCAGGTGTTCCAGCCCAGCCTCCTCCTCATGCCAGACTCACATCTGCAGCCTGATCTTACACACTACCCTCCCTGTTCATAATGACTATGATGCTTTCAGTTGGTCTGTGTGTTGGATGATGATAATGTTGTTGTAGTCTTATGAGCCAGGCTTCTATGTTTCTTATTTATGCTCTCAGAGACTTGGCTAGTGAATGAGACTAATGTCACAGAGAAGCTATAGACAGTTTCTATCCTATTCTCTGTTATGTTCTAATGTATTTTATTATATTCTATGTTAGGTTCTAATGTATTGTATTCTATTGCTTCTATTGCTTTGTCATTTGAGCACTGTAGATTCCGCAAAGTATCGCTCATGAGGAATCTTTTTTCAGTGCCTATCTATAATTGTATCATTGAGGGATGCTATCATGCCATTGTCATAAGTAGAATTGCATAACAGTGTATCTTAGTAGATTTCGTCCTCCTCCCTTATGGAACACAGACTAAGGTCCTGAGAGATTGACGCATATATAGTGCCTTCGGAAAGTATTCAGACCCCTTGACTTTTTCCACATTTTGTTACGTTACAGCCTTATTCTAAAATGGATGAAATAAAAAAAGTTCAGCAATCTACACACAATACCCAATATTGAAAAGAAGTGAAAACAGGTTTTTAGGACTCTCAGACCATGAGAAACAAGATTCTCTGGTCCGATGAAACCAAGATTGAACTCTTTGGCCTGAATGCTACCACGGTGAAGCATGGTGGTGGCAGCATCATGCTGTGGGGAGGTTTTTCAGCAGCAGGGACTGGGAGACTATTCAGGATTGAGGCAAAGATGAAAGGAGCAAAGTACAGAGAGATCCTTGATGAAAACCTGCTCCAGAGCGCTCAGGACCTCAGACTGGGGCGAAGGTTCACCTTCCAACAGGACAATGACCCTAAGCACACAGCCAAGACAACGCAGGAGTGGCTTCAGGACAAGTCTCTGAATGTCCTTGAGTGTCCCAGCCAGAGCCCGGACTTGAACCCGATTGAACATCTCTGGAGAGACCTGAAAATAGCTGTGCAGCGACACTCCCCATCAGTATGCTTCAACAAAGTACTGAGTAAAGGGTCTGAATACTTATGTAAATTCTAAAAACCTGTTTTTGCTTTGTCATTATGGGGTATTGTGTGTAGATTGATGAGGGAGAAAAAACTATTTAATCAATTTTAGAATAAGACTGTAACGTAACAAAATGTGGAAAAAGTCAAGGGGTCTGAATACTTTCCGAAGGTACTGTAGATGGACATGTGATTCCTGACTGGCTTTTAGAGAAACCAACTTATTGTGGAAGAAATTCGAAAACTTGGGACTATAAGGTTCTATCTGACATTTTTGTGAAAAATGAGTGAGTCACATACAATTGATCTTTAGATGGTTCTTCATATGTCTGTGAAGTTAGATTTTAGAAAAAGTAAATTTTAAGTGAAAAAAATGAAAATGGAAAGTTCTATCTGCATAAAGCCATTTGAACTTGATGCTATAAGGTTCTATCTTCAATCCAATCACAAGCCTGAACAAATACAGGTGGACCAATCAGAACATTTGTCTTTGCCATCTCCCTCTAAGTATGGTTTAGGCTAGTCTAGCCAGCAACAATGGCACGTA
>NW_028160348.1:0-17500 GCF_964263955.1 Coregonus lavaretus | reverse complement strand
CTCTTCTCTCTCTCTCTCTCTCTCTCTCTCTCTCTCTCTCTCTCTCTCTCTCTCTCTCTCTCTCTCTCTCTCTCTCTCTCTCTATCTCTCTCTCTCTCTCTCTCTCTCTCTCTCTCTCTCTCTCTCTCTCTCTCTCTCTCTCTCTCTCTCTCTTTCTCTCTGCGCTGCAGCGGTGCCTTCAGTTCTTTGGTATGGCTTAGAGGTCAAGTATCCTTGATGTCCATAGAGTATTGAGCGAAGATGGGTGCTCAGAAGCCATGCAGTGATGCAGTGAAGTGTAGGTGCAGTGGAAACAGAGGACATATTGGCTCTAAAAGATTTAAGCCTGCGGGTGGGTGGCACACATTGCTGTGTTAGGGGCTGAAAAAGTGAGTGGATGGAGTATTCTCTGATTCGGCAGGTTGAGAGGATTCCTGATATTTTATTTATTTATATTTTTACCTTTTTTTAAATAGGCAAAATACTAGTAGGTCAGTACAGTCTCTCCCTTAGCTTTTAGTCAAAGGTCCCTAACATCACATTGTGGGCTGCAAACACTAAAATATTCAACTGAAACCAATGGAGGGCAAGAGTTTTATGTGAGTGGCATCAGACAAGCCACCCATCAACAGCAGTGGTATGAGTGTTGATGCTTTAGATTTGATGTTGTTGTGATGATGGTTCAAATAGAGAGCACTGATCCTTGGGGCAGTACTTAGAGGCAGATTCTCTTGCCCATGTAGGTTAGTTTCACCCTCCAGTACATTTCATACAGAGTTTCCAGGTAAGTGAATGGAAGTGAGTGAAACTCAGGTCATTTTGGCTCTAGCCAGCTGTTTGAGGAGTAGCAAGTACAGCTGTACAGTAATTGCCCCCTAGACACTGGTTCTCACACCTAATGGTTATGGTTAAGATTGGGAGAAAGGGTTAACTGATCCTAGATCTGTGCCAATGGGGAACTACTTCCTGGTTTAGAGCCAAAATGGTGTCTATCAGGGGGTTTAGCTGACACCCTTCCCCTCTGTGCCCCCATCTCTTTACAGACGACAACCATGGAAATAAAAGAACTATGAGAAAGAGACAAGCTCACCCCACATCTGTCCGTCTCTCCCTCCTCCATCTGTGTCTCATCATTCCATCACTCCAACTCTCTCACAATCCATCCATCAGCCAGCACCAGTCGTGTGCTGTCATCACCGTGCATCCGTCCGTCCATCTGTCTGTCTGCAATAGAGCCACAAGACCCCAGCGGGTATCTATCTGTCTGCCTGTCTGCCTGTATGGATGGCTCTCTGTGTTGGGGTGTGTGTGGGTGTGAGTTAGTGGGTTCATTCAGTTACTGCATGCTCTTATTCAGAAAGGACCACAGTGAAGTGCTCCCAAAAAGTGAATATTTTAAAGTGAATATTGGTATCTGTGGTTCACTCTAAATAAAACCTTTCTTATTAGAACTATACATACATATATTATATTACCCTATCTACATTCAATTAGTATTTTTCTATCCAACACCTGATGAGAAATAATGTATGTACACTACCAGTCAAAAGTTATAGAACACCTACTCATTCAAGGGTTTTTCTTTATTTTTACTATTTTCTACATTGTAGAATAATAGTGAAGATATCAAAACTATGAAATAACACATATGGAATCATGTAATAACCAATAAAGTGTTAAACAATATATTTTATATTTGAGATTCTTCAAATAGCCACCCTTTGCATTGATGAAAGCTTTGCACACTCTTGGCATTCTCTCAACCAGCTTCACCTGGAATGCTTTTCCAACAGTCTTGAAGGAGTTCCCACATATGCTGAGCACTTGTTGGCTGCCTTTCCTTCCCTCTGCGGTCCGACTCATCCCAAACCATCTCCATTTGGTTGAGGTCGGGGGATTGTGGAGGCCAGGTCATCTGATGCAGCACTCCATCACTCTCCTTCTTGGTAAAATAGCCCTTACACCGCCTGGAGGTGTGTTGGGTCATTGTCCTGTTGAAAAACAAACTATAGTCCCACTAAGCCCAAACCAGATGGGATGGCGTATCGCTGCAGAATGCTGTGGTAGCCATGCTGGTTAGGTGTGAATTCTAAATAAATCACAGACAGTGTCACCAGCAAAGCAACCTCACACCATAACATCTCCTCCTTCATGCTTTACAGTGGGAAATACACATGCAGAGATCATCCGTTCACCCACACCGCGTCTCACAAAGACAAGGCGGTTGGAACCAAAAATCTCAAATTTGGACTCAAGACCAAAGGACAAATTTCCTCCGGTCTAATGTCCATTGCTCGTGTTTCTTGGCTCAAGCAAGACTCTTCTTCTTATTGGTGTCCTTTAGTAGTGGTTTCCTTGCAGCAATTTGACCATGAAGGCCTGATTCTCACAGTCTCCTCTGAACAGTTAATGTTGAGATGTTTCTGTTACTTGAACTCTGTGAAGCATTTATTTGGGCTGCAATTTCTGAGACTGGTAACTCTAATGAACTTATCCTCTGCAGCAGAGGTAACTCTGGGTCTTCCATTCCTGTGGCGGTCCACATGAGAGCCAGTTTCATCATAGCGCTTGATGGTTTTTGTGACTGCACTTCACTTTCAAAGTTCTTGAAATGTTCCGTATTGACTGAACTTCATGTCTTAAAAGTAATGATAGACTGTCGTTTCTCTTTGCTTATTTGAGCTGTTCTTGCCATAATATGGACTTGGTCTTTTACCAAATAGGGCTATCTTCTGTATACCACACCTACCTTGTCACAACACAACTGATTGGCTCAAACGCATTAAGAAGGAAATAAATTCCACAAATTAACCTTAATTCCAGGTGACTACCTCATGAAGCTGGTTGAGAGAATGCCAAGAATGTGCAAAGCTGTCATCAAGGCAAAGGGCGGTTATTTGAAGATTCTCAAATATAAAATATATTTTGATTTGTTTAACACTTTTTTGGTTACTACATCATTCCATATGTGTTATTTCATAGTGTTGATGTCTTCACTATTATTCTACATTGTAGAAAATAGTAAAAATAAAGAAACACCATTGAATGTGTAGGTGTGTCCAAACTTTTGACTGGTACTGTATATGATTTAATTATTATTATAATATAATAATAATAATAATAATAATAATAATAATAATAATAATAATAATAATAATATAATGTCTTATTATTATTACTTTTGACCGGTAGTGTATGTGAGTGTGATACTAATGAGATACTGCATGACCTTAACCACAGACCCAGGACCAGTTTTGGTTGTTTTGTTTTCCTAATGGTTATGGTGAGGGCTGGGGCAAGGACATCTGATCTAGAATCAGTTCCTAAGAGCAGAGAGTGGGGATGTTTTGTGTTGGGGATGCGTACTGTTCTGTCCTCAGACCTACCTGGGAAGGGTGAACAATGACAGGACAGAACCTGAGGCACAACCAGTCTGCAGTTTCTCTCTCTCATGCATTTTTTCTCTCCCTCTTTCTCTCTTGCTCTCTTTTTATATGCTAAAATAAACTGCTGTTTCTTTTTCTGATGAATCTCTGTGGAGTTGAATTGATGCATGTGATGATGTAGAAAGTTAAAGTGTGTGTGTGTGTGTGCGTGCTAGCGTGCGTGTGTGTGTGAGATAGTGTGTGTGTGTATTCTGTTCTAACCCCCCCCCCCTCTCTCTCTCTCTCTCAGGGGTGAAGAGGGGAGTGTGTTCTCAGATCAACCACTTCCCTGAGGATGCTGACTTTGACCATGATGGGCCTGAGTATGTTCTACGTAAGTCAACACCTGATGGACCTGAGGTGGAGGTGCAGGCTTTTGTTCCAGCCCAGCTCTAATATACCTGATTCAGCTCTAATATACCTGATTCAACTCTAATATACCTGATTCAGCTCTAATATACCTGATTCATGTAATTGGGGACTAAAATTAAAAGGTGTGTTGGGTAGGGCTGGAACAAAACCCAGCACACACTATTGCCACCCCCAGGATGGGAGCTCCCCATAACTAATACACAGCCGTAACTCATCCACAACTGTAAACCACTTTTTACAGAAGCCTCAGACCACATAGAGTAGTTAGATCTCATTCCTGAAGACTGGAGCAAAATAAGCTGTGTTTGAATTAAACATGTTAGTGTTTGTATGAAGTCGAGGGATAATGTGCTGCCCTAGTTCATGGGTGTTCCCCCGGGCCACGCCTGTGTGGGTGTTCCGTGCCACACTACGTGTGCCTGCCCCACAATGCAGCAGGAGAAGACTGTGTACTGTTTACCATGTAGCCTCGGCATTTGGCTGGCATTTACTTTGGCATTTCTGTCTTCTGGCCTATGTCCTAGATGGGGGCGTGTGTGTGTGTGTCTGTCCTGGGGGGTATCAGAGTTGATGGCTCTTGGGAAAGAGCTGATGCAATTAGACACTCACTAGCTTGGCCACATGGTAATTCATTTGCTCAAACCAGAATACAGCTGTTTATTTCTTATCCTCTCCCTCTCTGATTCTATCTGCAACTTTTACCTTTTCTCTTTCCCCTCCCTTTATCTCCCACTTCTTCTCTCTCTCTTCTTCTCTCTCTCTTCTTCTCTCTCTCTTCTTCTCTCTTCTTCTCTCTCACGTGTTCTCTCTCACTTCCCCTCGCTTTCCCCGTCACTGTCCTGTCACTCTCCCCTGTCCCTCTCTGTAGGTATGGTCAGGGCTTCCAACATCTTCCCTATCCTCAGTGCTATCCTGCTGTTGATGGGAGGGGTGTGTATCGGTCTCAGTCGTTTCTATAAGCACAAGAGGAACATCGTCCTGGGAGCAGGCATTCTCTTTGTGGCTGCAGGTACACTAACTAACTCCTGTCAGACCTGTCTCTGTGTCTGTCTCTGTGTCTGTCTGTGTGTCTGTCTGTGTGTCTGTCTGTATATCTCTGTGTCTGGCTGTGTGTCTGTGTGTGTGTCTGTCAGTGTGTCTGTCTGTATGTCTGTCTGTGTGTCTTGTGTGTGTGTCTGTGTGTCTGTATGTCTGTGTGTGTCTGTATGTATGTCTGTCTGTCTGTCTGTCTATGTGTCTGTCTGTGATTATTTATGTGTGTCTGTGTGCCTGTGTTAGTCTCTTAGTATCTATACAGTGAGGGAAGAAAGTGTTTGATCCCCTGCTGATTTTGTACGTTTGCCCACTGACAAAGACATGATCAGTCTATAATTTTAATGGTAGGTTTATTTGAACAGTGAGAGACAGAATAACAACAACAAAATCCAGAAAAACGCATGTCAAAAATGTTATAAATTGATTTGCATTTTAATGAAGGAAATAAGTATTTGACCCCTCTGCAAAACATGACTTAGTACTTGGTGGCAAAACACTTGTTGGGAATCACAGAGGTCAGACGTTTCTTGTAGTTGGCCACTAGGTTTGCACACATCTCAGGAGGGATTTTGTCCCACTCCTCTTTGCAGATCTTCTCCAAGTCATTAAGGTTTCGAGACTGACGTTTGGCAACTCGAACCTTTAGCTCCCTCCACAGATTTTCTATGGGATTAAGGTCTGGAGACTGGCTAGGCCACTCTAGGACCTTAATGTGCTTCTTCTTGAGCCACTCCTTTGTTGCCTTGGCCGTGTGTTTTGGGTAATTGTCATGCTGGAATACCCATCCACGACCCATTTTCAATGCCCTGGCTGAGGGAAGGAGGTTCTCACCCAAGATTTGACGGTACATGGCCCCGTCCATCATCCCTTTGATGCGGTGAAGTTGTCCTCTCCCCTTAGCAGAAAAACACCCCCAAAGCATAATGTTTCCACCTCCATGTTTGACGGTGGGGATGGTGTTCTTGGGGTCATAGGCAGCATTCCTCCTCCAAACACGGCAAGTTGAGTTGATGCCAAAGAGCTCCATTTTGGTCTCATCTGACCACAACACTTTCACCCAGTTCTCCTCTGAATCATTCAGATGTTCATTGGCAAACTTCAGACGGGCCTGTATATGTGCTTTCTTGAGCAGGAGGACCTTGCGGGCGCTGCAGGATTTCAGTCCTTCACGGCGTAGTGTGTTACCTATTGTTTTCTTGGTGACTATGGTCCCAGCTGCCTTGAGATCATTGACAAGATCCTCCCGTGTAGTTCTGGGCTGATTCCTCACCATTCTCATGATCATTGCAACTCCACGAGGTGAGATCTTGCATGGAGCCCCAGGCCGAGGGAGATTGACAGGTCTTTTGTGTTTCTTCCATTTGCGAATAATCGAACCAACTGTTGTCACCTTCTCACCAAGCTGCTTGGCAATGGTCTTGTAGCCCATTCCAGCCTTGTGTAGGTCCTTGGAGAGCTCTTTGGTCTTGGCCATGGTGGAGAGTTTGGAATCTGATTGATTCCTTCTGTGGACAGGTGTCTTTTATACAGGTAACACACTGAGATTAGGAGCACTCCCTTTAAGAGTGTGCTCCTAATCTCAGCTCGTTACCTGTATAAAAGACACCTGGGAGCCAGAAATCTTTCTGATTGAGAGGGGGTCAAATACTTATTTCCCTCATTAAAATGCAAATCAATTTATAACATTTTTGACATGCGTTTCTCTGGATTTGTTTGTTGTTATTCTGTCTCTCACTGTTCAAATAAACATACCATTAAAATTATAGACTGATCATGTCTTTGTCAGTGGGCAAACGTACAAAATCAGCAGGGGATCAAATACTTTTTTCCCTCACTGTACATACGTTTATGTTCTGTTCTGTGTTCTGTTCTGTTCTGTTAAAGTGATGTCTTTCCTCCTGCTCTCCTGCTCTGGGTAACATGACAGAGAGAGAGTGTGTGTGTGTGTGTGTGTGTGTGTATCCTCACCTGTGTTTGTGTGCGTGTGTGTGTGTATATATCCTCATGTGTGTGAGTGCATGTTTGTGTATCCTCATCTATCCTCTGTCTCCCCCAGGTCTGAGCAACATCATCGGTGTGATCGTGTACATCTCTGCAGCGCTGGGAGACATCTCCCCTAAGAAGGACGAGGACAAGAAGTGGCAGTACAGTTACGGCTGGTCCTTCTACTTCGGAGGCCTGTCCTTCATCATGGCTGAGATGGTGGGCGTTCTGGCCGTCAACATCTACATAGAAAAGAACAAGGAGCTTCGCTGCCGATCGCGCACTGACATCTTCAAGGGGACCACGCACGCCATGCTCCGCCTACCCAGCTACCGCTTCCGCCGTCGCTCCCGCTCTTCATCCCGCTCCACCGACCCCTCACGCTCCCGAGACCCCTCGCCGGTGGGGGGAGGTGGGGGGAAGAACTTTGGTCTGCCCCCCTCGGCCATGCTCTCCCAGGGGCCCATGTCTGTGTCCACGCTGCCCAACCCTCATTCTCGCTCCCACACCACCCTGGCGGGGGGCGACATCTCCCTCTACACGCTGTCCCGCGACCCCAAGCTGGCTGGCCTGCCCCCCATGTACGGCACCGTGGACCGCGCCACCCTCTACCAGCTCCACAACTGCTTCCCCAAGGATGGGGGAGGAGGGGGAGGAGGGGGTGGAGGGGGAGGGGGAGTGATGATGAGCGGCACGCTACCCTCTCTGAAATCCCACAACCCCTCACTGTCCCAGAATTCCTCCAACTCCAACGCGCCCATGGGCAACTCAGTGGGCTCGGGGCCCCCACCCTTCTCCTCGTCCACGGTGGAGAGAGAACGAGGGATGGGAACGCTGGACAGGCTGAAGGGAGATAGAGAGAGCAACTCCAATACACTCAACAGGAAGACAACACCCGTGTAGAGAGGAGGGGAGAGAGGGAGAGAGGGAGGGTACACAGGGAAGGAAGAGAGGGAGAGATATATAGAGAAGGGGATTGGGATAAAGGAATGGAGAGAAGAGAGAGAGAAAATGAGGGAGTGCTAGATCTCTCCCATCATTTTCACTGTTAGAAGTAGTCTACAAAATCTCACTGAGAAACAAAAGAAAACAAGTAATAACCGAACGTGATAATTACAACAATAATGAACTTTCACAACAAAGCTATTTTACTATTTTAACGCACTAGAAATGATTTATTTTGTTAATGATCCAACGCGATTAACCTTGGGCTACTATTTAAAACAATCCACTTTCTTTAGTGCAATACTAACGCTGATTTAACGAGATAATATTTGACATAAATTGTTGTTGTGATTATTATTAGCGTTATTACGAGCTAGCTCTGTTTGCAATGCTATCGTTTTAGAATGATGATATGATTTGTATGATTTTCACTCTGATTTTAGATCCTGACGATGCTTACTGTGAGTTTCTAAACACAGACACGCTGGTATGATCAGTGGGCTGTGTAACTGTGTCATTGGTGTCAAGCATGAGTGTATACAACGTATGAGAAGATGAGAGTGCGTATTATGATTTACAGTACCAGTCAAAAGTTTGGACACTCCTACTCATCAAGAGTTTTTCTTTATTTTTGCTATTTTCTACATTATATAATAATAGTGAAGACATCAAAACTATGAAATAACACATATGGAATCATGTAGTAACCAAAAAGGTGTTAAACAAATCAAAATATATTTTATATTTGTGATTCTTCAAAGTAGCCACCCTTTGCCTTGATGACAGCTTTGCACACTCTTGGCATTCTTTCAACCAGCTTCATGAGGAATGCTTTTCCAACAGTCTTGAAGGAGTTCCCACATATGCTGAGCACTTGTTGGCTGCTTTTCCATCACTCTGCGGTCCAACTCATCCCAAACCATCTCAATTGGGTTGAGGTTGGGTGATTGTGGAGGCCAGGTCAACTGATGCAGCACTCCATCATTTTCCTTCTTGGTCAAATAGCCCTTACACAGCCTGGAGGTGTGTTTAGGGTCATTGTCCTGTTGAAAAACAAATGATAGTCCCACTAAGCACAAACCAGATGAGATGGCATATCGCTGCAGAATGCTGTGCCTTGAATTCTAAATCACAGACAGTGTCACCAGCAAAGCACCCCCACACCATCACACCTCCTCCTGCATGCTTCATGGTGGGAACCACACATGCGGAGATCATCCGTTCACCTACTCTGCGTCTCACAAAGACACAGCGTTTGGAACCAAAAATCTCTAATTTGGACTCATCAGACCAAAGGACAGATTTCCATTGGTCTAATGTCCATTGCTTGTGTTTCTTGGCCCAAGCAAGTGTCTTCTTCTTATTGGTGTCCTTTAGTAGTGGTTTCTTTGCAGCAATTCAACCATGAAGTCCTGATTCACACAGTCTCCTCTGAACAGTTGATGTTGAGATGTGTCTGTTACTTGAACTCTGTGAAGCATTTATTTGGGTTGTAATCTGAGGTGCAGTTAACTCTAATGAATTTATCCTCTGCAGCAGAGCTAACTCTGGGTCTTCCTTTCCTGTGGCGGTCCTCATGAGAACCAGTTTCATCATAGCGCTTGATGGTTTTTGCGACTGTGCTTGAAGAAACGTTCAAAGCACTTGAAATGTTCCGTATTGACTGACCTTCATGTCTAAAAGTAATGATGGACTGTTGTTTCTCTTTCCTTATTTGAGCTGTAATAATATGGACTTGGTCTTTTACCAAATAGGGCCATCTTCTGTATACCACCCCTACCTTGTCACAACACAACTGATTGGCTCAAATGCATTAAGAAGGAAATAAATTCCACAAATTAACTTTTAAGAAGGCACACCTGTTAATTGAAATGCATTCCAGGTGACTACTTCATGAAGCTGGTTGAGAGAATGCGAAGAGTGTGCAAAGCTGTCATCAAGGCAAAGGGTGGCTACTTTGAAGAATCTCAAATATAAAATATATTTTCATTTGTTTAACACTTTTTTGGTTACTACATGATTCCATATGTGTTATTTCATAGTTTTGATGTCTTCACTGTTATTCTACAATGTAGAAAATAATAAAAATAAAGAAAAACCCTTGAATGAGTAGGTGTGTCCAAACTTTTGACTGGTACTGTATATGATATAATAATTATATAATAATAATAATAATAATATATCATGTCTTATTATTATTATTATTATTATTATTATTACAACTTGTTCTTTGGTGGAGATCAGTTAATTTATTTTTAAAGTCTATTTATATTTTCTACCCCTAGGTATTAACACACAGTTAAGTTGTGTGAATACTGTACATTGTCTTCCAATATTGTAACTGAAGGATACAATAAGTGAGTGACTGAGGCGACTGAGCAACTTCAGTGTTATTATGAGTCTGTTTTCTATGGGCCTATGTTAGTCGGAGTTCCATTCTAATCAATGTTAGCAGTAGTCGTAGCTGTAGTCGTGTTGAAGATGTTTGTTTTCTGGGCATTAACAGAAACCTCTGTCTTGAGGAGAGAAGAAGATAAAATGATATATTTGTACAGAGAAACAGGTGAGGCTTGTTGCCTGGAGAGAAGAAGAAAAACAGTTATTCATTATTTTCTAGAGCGAGAGACCCAAAATGATTCTCGAGAACAGACACAACAGACATGCTATCCAGCCATCATTAAAATGACATTGACAATGAAAAACATAAAATACACTATAGAGAAAACTTTTGAAATGAAACATGTACATTGTAATTAACGCATACCTATATTTGCAAACTCTATAGATACTTTCTTTAGGAACTCTGGTATGAAAACAGGGTGTGTATTTTGGGAAGGGGAGGGGAGGGTGATGTGTTTTTGATCCTCTGTATGGGTACAGGCTACCCCCCAGTTCTCATGGGGTGCGCTACCTCTCCCCACCCCACCCTGCCCTGCCCCACCCTAGCTTGGCCCCGCCCTGCCCTGCCCTTTTTTGGGCATGTCTTCGGTGTTCACCCTCCTCTGTCACATGACCCATGACAGAATCACCATGAAGACGAACATCCAAACCCCACCCCCAAAGAAAAAACTCTCACTGTGCTTCCCAAGTGACCCCTGAACCTTGAACTTTGACCTTTTGACCCCTTCTGTTTATGTTGATGAGAATGTATACACGTGTAAACACTCTCCTGCACCTCATTTATTGTCTGGAGTGATGGCAACACTGGGATGGACAATATTGGACACCCCGCAACATTACAGACTGGGGAAAGGAAATGAAACCACTTGACGCTTCCACATTCTTTTTCATTTTAGTTTCTTCTTTTTTATTTCATTTGAGAAAAAAAAGAATAATGTGACAAAACTGCACACAGATAGCATTTATGTGGGCAATATGTATAGTATGTAGTTGAGAATAGATAATAGACAAAATGATTATGGTTTATCTAAATGTGTGATAAACTCAAACACTGTATTGCACGAAGTTTATAAAAAAAAAACTATAACAGACTGATTTACAGACTAATGTATTTTTTTCTTTAAAGGAATGACAGTATGAGATGATCAAGGGATGGAGAGAGAGAGAGAGGGATGGAGGGAATGACAGAGAGAGAGAGAGCGAGAGAGAGAGAGAGAGAGAGAGAGAGAGAGAGAGAGAGAGAGAAGAGAGAGAGAGAGAGAGAGAGAGAGAGACTTGACACAACTTTAGACCACTTACAGTATGTTGAAGGTATGAAAACATCTGACTAAATATAATTTGCACTATAGAGTGCACTATCCTGTTAATGAATGTGACCACGATGGGACAGTCCACTATGGGGAGGCACTGCTGTGAGAATTGGGCTCTATACTGCCCCCTACCGGCAGGGCCACAGAGGCATTTCTACAGTATACAGTGCCTTCGGAAAGTATTCAGACCCCTTGACTTTTTCCACATTTTGTTACATTACAGCCTTATTCTAAAATGAATTAAATAACACATTTCCCTCAGCAATCTACACACAATACCCCATAATGACACCATAAAGCGAAAACAGCTTTTTATAAATTTTTGCAAATTTATAAAAAATAAAAACTGAAATACCTTATTTAAATACCTTGAGTACTCAGACCCTTCGCTATGAGACTCGAAATTGAGCTCAGGTGCATCCTGTTTCCACTGATCATCCTTGAGATGTTTCTACAACTTGATTGGAGTCTACCTGTGGTAAATTCAATTGATTGGACATGATTTGGAAAGGCTGTCTATATAAGTCTATATTTAGAAAACCTGTCTATATAAGGTCCCACAGTTGACAGTGCATGTCAGAGCAAAAACCAAACCATGAGGTCGAAGGAATTGTCCGTAGAGCTCCGAGACAGGATTGTGTCAAGGCACAGATCTGGGGAAGGGTACCAAAAAATGTCTGCAGCATTGAAGGTCCCTAAGAACACAGTGGCCTCCATCATTCTTAAATGGAAGAAGTTTGGAACCACCAAGACTCTTCCTAGAGCTGCCGCCCGGCCAAACTGAGCAATTGGAGGAGAAGGGCCTTGGTCAGGGAGGTGACCAAGAACCCGATGGTCACTCTTACAGAGCTTTAGAGATCCTCTGTGGAGATGGGAGAACCTTCCAGAAGGACAACCATCTCTGCAGCACTCCACCAATCAGGCCTTTATGGTGGAGTGGCCAGACGGAAGCCACTCCTCAGCAAAAGGCACATGACAGCCCGCTTGGAGTTTGTCAAAAGAAACAATATTCTCTAGTCTGATGAAACCAAGATTGAACTATTTGGCCTGAATGCCAAGCTTCTCATCTGGAGGAAACCTGGCACCATCCATACGGTGAAGCATGGTGGTGGCAGCATCATGCTGTGGGGATGTTTTTCAGCGGCAGGGACTGGGAGACTAGTCAGGATCGAGGCAAAGATGAATGGAGCAAAGTACGGAGAGATCCTTGATGAAACCCTGCTCCAGAGCGCTAAGGACCTCAGACTGGGGCTAAGGTTCACCTTCCAACAGGACAGCAACCCTAAGCACACAGCCAAGGCAATGCAGGAGTGGCTTCGGGACAAGTCTCTGAATGTCCTTGAGTGGCCCAGCCAGAGCCCGGACTTGAACCCGATCTAACATCTCTGGAGAGACCTGAAAATCGCTGTGCAGCAACGCTCCCCATCCAACCTGACAGAGCTTGAGAGGATCTGCAGAGAGGAATGAGAGAAACTCCTTAAATACAGGTGTGCCAAGCTTTTAGCGTCATACCCAAGAAGACTCAATGCTGTAATTGCTGTCAAAGGTGCTTCAACAAAGTACTGAGTAAAGGGTCTGAATGTTTCTGTAAATGTGATATTTCCGTTGTATATATTTGCAAAAATTTCTACAAACCTGTTTTTGCTTTGTCATTATGGGGTATTTTGTGTAGATTGATACGGGGGGAAACAATTTAATCAATTTTAGAATAAGGTTGTAAAGTAACAAAATGTGGAAAAAGTCAAGGACTCTGAATACTTTCCCAAATGCAATGTATGTCCAACCAATGCATGATAACACACACACACACACACACACACACATGCATACACACAAAAACATGGAAATGCATTGAAGTTTGTAATAATACTTAATAATACTTGATACTTTATTTATTTAACTTTATTTAACCAGGAAAAGAGGTGGTGATACTACAAGTCTCCTATTTCCCAGTCTGCAGTCTGAGGTTCACTTACACCTGGTACAAGCCAGCAGTGCTTCTATTGCTCTCGTCAAAGAGGCTGTGCAGAACCATTAAACAGCTATATATACTTTCTGAACACAGTGTCATGTATCAGCACTGGTTTCAGTTTCTGCTCAATGGGAGCAGTGGAGGGCTAGAGTGTATGTGTGTTAGTGGTCTCTGTACCCCCCTTGGACAATTAGGGCATAGGGGGTCTAGAAGGAAGGGAACAGACATGGAAGGAGGTTCTAGGACCCTTCTGACCTAGTACACCACCTCTGGGCCAATGGGGTGAGGGCAACAGGGGTGGGGGCTTGGGAAGAGGTGCTCCGCTAGAGACAGGAGAGAAAGTAGGGTTGGGAGAGGTGGGGGTGCACGTGCACGTGGGGGTAAGGGTGAGGGTAGGGTGGGGGTGAGGTACATAGTTTACATTCATGGATAAGGTTTCTCAACCTCTGCAGTGCAACTGGGATGAGCAATGTACTAATTTTAGAGAGAGAGAGAGAGAGAGAGAGAGAGAGAGAGAGAGATGGGGGGGTGGCAGAGTTGGGGGTTGGGGGTAGGTTTGTTGCTAAGGGGTTGATATATGGGTTGCGTTTAACCTCTTGAGGATCAGACCCTTTTTTTCCAATTTTCGCCTAAAATGACATACCCAAATCTAATTGCCTGTAGCTCAGGACCTGAAGCAAGGATATGCATATTCTTGATGTGAAATTAATGTAGGCGAATATTACACATTAGATCTGGTAAAAGAGAATACAAACCAAAAAACATGTTTTATTTTTTTTATTTTTTTCATCATCTTTGAAATGCAAGAGAAAGGCCACAATATAATATTGCATTTTAGACGTGTGTGTGCAACGTTTCAGATTGATCCAGTGAAGCATTGCAATACTGGACTATTTTGTATAAAGTCTGCCCAAATGTGCAGAATTGGTCAATTTATACATTTTCAAGTACATAACTATAGAGAACATACAAAAATGATATGGTAATACAAAATGTAAGTTTACACACTCCCAGGAATGTCATACATGATGGATCATTAGCTTATACACTAACTTTCATACATCTAGATGGCCGGGCAGGGTGGGTGTGGATTCAAACTGTAGAACCCAGTTCCTACATTTGAATATAAAAATGGATTTTATCAAACAAAACTATGCTACATTCTATCTCTGGGACCCTTAGGATGACAAATCAGAGCAAGATTACTGAATGTAAATACATTATTTACCTTCAGAGGTGAATGTATCAAACCAGTTGCTGTGATACGTTTTTTGTTGTTGTGCACTCTCCTCAAACAATAGCAGGGTATTTTTTCACTGTAATAGCTTCTGTAAATTGGACAGTGCGGTTAGATTAACAAGAATTTAAGCTTTCTGCCCATATAAGACATGTCTATGTCCTGGAAGGTTTGCTGTTACTTACAACAGTCATGCTAATCACATTAGCGCACGTTAGCTCAACAGTCCCGTCTACAGGACCCCGATCCCGTAGAGGTTAAGTTAGAAGGGAGAAAAGGACTCGTAGACGAGACAAAGAGAAAGACAAAGTAGGAGAGTGTTTCTTATGTCAAATCTATTTATTTCAGAAGCAAACCCAGTGAGACATATTTATGATTATATGACCATTAAGGCACAATGTGCATTTCCCTAAACTAACATGTAGGTAGAGAAAGACAAGGTGGGCTTTATTATGACAAATAAAACACATGATGAAAAAAGGGTTTGGATAGGCTAAAAACTAAATACCTCCTAAGTTCGAACAAAAGGTTACAGTGTGCAGGTATAAATAAAATATAAACACATATATTTTATATACAGAGCTGTGCTTGTAAAGTGAGTCTATACAATACGCTGTCAAATATACATCTGTATCTTCCGTACATACATTAATTCATTCACATATGCAATCATTCTTACGTAAAAACAGCATTCATTCATGTGGACAATGTGCAGATAATAAATATTTAGTAAATTGCTTAGATAATATATTATTTCTAGGTATTAAATGTAAGGCCTCATAATAATTCATAATAGATTAATAATGACATCTTGCAAGGCGTTTCATGTAGCAGGGATGGCTATGCCACTTCCTGGAAACAATAAAGTAGCTCCTCCCTTAGCAACGGTAGTGACCTACATGTTACCATGGTACCATGGTGCCCTGTGAACTTTACCCAACCCATAGCCCCCCAGATAGATGCCACCACACTCCCGGTGTGATTTAATTGGCTAGGTGACACCATCAATAAGTAATGGTTAGAACATTGTACATAGTACAGACAGGATGCTGCACCCCACTGCTGGGTCTTTATCTACAACTACAGTGTTGTTGACAATGGTTGTGTTTAAAGGGCTAGTTCAGTAACAAAATGACATATTAGTTTCCTTACCCTCTTAGCAGTCAATGGACAAGTTAAGACAGCAATCCATGCTTTGGTTTTGTTTAACCCAGCATTACCCCCCTGGTAAAGACTGGGTTCTGCTTAGAAACAGAGGATCACAAGGGCTTGGTTAATACTGCATGTTCTTTGGTAGGTCACCAGAAACTTCTAAAAGCTTTAGGTTGGTCACGATGCCAAAAAGTGGGAAGGTTCTGGTCTACGTAGTGTTTTCTGGTAAGGTCGCAGGCTTTTAGGCAGGCTTGTAGAGTTATGGGCACAGTTAGTGAGTATAATTGTTATTGCATTAAGTAAACACCGTGTAGACCTACAAGTTAGTCAGTCTTTCAGTCAGTCTGTCAGTCTGTCAGTCAGTCAGTCCATCTAGTTTGTCATCAACAACTGGCAAAATAAAAAGGGGTCTACAACTCAACTCCTAGATGGCATCAGTGTCTACTGGTTGTAGTTGTTCTAATCAGTGTCTGATTTATACCTGACAATTAAAACCAGCAGACAGTGCATCCTTCGAGGACTGGAGTTTGATTGCGATCCTGATATAAAACTTTTTTTAAAATCCCAGTAATGCGCTTTTGGGCCTCCCATGTGCTAGGTGGCGCTGTTGTTGCGTTGAGGCAGACATTTCTCCCAGGGGCTGTATGGGAGGGAAAGGATCAGGAAAAGGATCCCCCCCACGATGAGGATGGCCCCAGCGAAGCCCACACAGGCCACAGACCAGGAGAGCTCGTGGTGGAGCGGTATGGAGTGGTCAGATGACAACAGGGCCAGCACTGACTGGTGAAACACCAGTATAGACAGCAGGACCAGTAGACCTGTGGGAGGGCGGGAGGGAGGGAGGGAGAAGGGGGGAGAGGGAGTAGGAAGGTGGGAGGGAGAGGTGTGAGGGGTGAGAGAGAGAGAGAGAGAGAGAGAGAGAGAGAGAGAGAGAGAGAGAGAGAGACAGAGAGAGACTGTTGAGGGTCTAAGTCTAAGTCTACTCCCAGAATAGTGTCTGCTCTCTTTGTAGTCTATTTCCCCTTACCTGATAGGATGAAGCAGAAGGAGGCGGGCTTTAGGAAGAAGGGCACTCCTTTACTGAGGGACATGGTGATACAGATAGCACCCATCACCATCATAGACAGCGCTATCATTGCTAGGATAGCAGCCGCTATGTTCAGGTCTGGGAGAGAGAGGGGAGGGGGAGAGAGGGGGGGGGGCAGAATGAGAGGAGGAGGAGAGAGGGATGGAGAGTAAGTAAATAGAGGGAGAAGTGGTTAGAGAAAGAGTGAAGAGTTGTGTTGGAGAGGTAGACAGGGGAGAATGAGGGAGGGAGGGAGGGCAGAGTTACACCTCAGTGAGTATTGTGCATCTGAGAGTGAGAAAACGTCACAGGGGATAAATACAGCACCGTGAGAAAGAGAGAGAGGGGGAGAGGGAGAGGAAGAGAGAGAGGAAGAGAGAGGAGGAGGAGGAGGAAGAGGAGGAGGAAGAGGAGGCGAGACTTAAGATGCTGACTTACTCTTGTGGGTCGTCTTCTTAAATATGACTGCGTTGTCGCCATTGGTGAAGAATCTGAAGTAAGTGCAGTTGGATTCTGAGGAGAGAAACAGAGAGGGAACATCACACACACACACAAACACACACGCACACACACACACGCACACACGCACACACGCACACACACACACACAGTATATTACTGGTC
>NW_028160349.1:0-34572 GCF_964263955.1 Coregonus lavaretus | reverse complement strand
GGTATTGGAGTGGCCATCACAAAGCCCTGACCTCAATCCTGTAGAAAATTTGTGGGCAGAACTGAAAAGAGTGTGTGCGAGCAAGGAGGCCTAGTTAAACAATTGAAAGTTAATCCTACAAATACTGTATGTAAACTTCTGACCCACTGGGAATGTGATGAAAGAAATACAAGATGAAATAAATCATTCTCTCGACTGTTATTCTGACATTTCACATTCTTAAAATAAAGTGGTGATCCTAACTGACCTAAGACAAGGAATTCTTACTAGGATTAAATGTCAGGAATTGTGAAAAACTGAGTTTAAATGTATTTGGCTAAGGTGTATGTAAACTTCCAACTTCAACTGTATATGAATCCCTAGTAGTGTCCAGTTGTAATAGTCTGTTTACTGTCAGATATGAACCCTAGTAGTGTCCAGTTGTAATAGTCTGTTTACTGTCAGATATGAACCCTAGTAGTGTCCAGTTGTAATAGTCTGTTTACTGTCAGATATGAACCCTAGTAGTGTCCAGTTGTAATAGTCTGTTTACTGTCAGATATGAACCCTAGTAGTGTCCAGTTGTAATAGTCTGTTTACTGTCAGATATGAACCCTAGTAGTGTCCAGTTGTAATAGTCTGTTTACTGTCAGATATGAACCCTAGTAGTGTCCAGTTGTAATAGTCTGTTTACTGTCAGATATGAACCCTAGTAGTGTCCAGTTGTAATAGTCTGTTTACTGTCAGATATGAACCCTAGTAGTGTCCAGTTGTAATAGTCTGTTTACTGTCAGATATGAACCCTAGTAGTGTCCAGTTGTAATAGTCTGTTTACTGTCAGATATGAACCCTAGTAGTGTCCAGTTGTAATAGTCTGTTTACTGTCAGATATGAACCCTAGTAGTGTCCAGTTGTAATAGTCTGTTTACTGTCAGATATGAACCCTAGTAGTGTCCAGTTGTAATAGTCTGTTTACTGTCAGATATGAACCCTAGTAGTGTCCAGTTGTAATAGTCTGTTTACTGTCAGATATGAACCCTAGTAGTGTCCAGTTGTAATAGTCTGTTTACTGTCAGATATGAACCCTAGTAGTGTCCAGTTGTAATAGTCTGTTTACTGTCAGATATGAACCCTAGTAGTGTCCAGTTGTAATAGTCTGTGTTTACTGTCAGATATGAACCCTAGTAGTGTCCAGTTGTAATAGTCTGTTTACTGTCAGATATGAACCCTAGTAGTGTCCAGTTGTAATAGTCTGTTTACTGTCAGATATGAACCCTAGTAGTGTCCAGTTGTAATAGTCTGTTTACTGTCAGATATGAACCCTAGTAGTGTCCAGTTGTAATAGTCTGTTTACTGTCAGATATGAACCCTAGTAGTGTCCAGTTGTAATAGTCTGTTTACTGTCAGATATGAACCCTAGTAGTGTCCAGTTGTAATAGTCTGTTTACTGTCAGATATGAACCCTAGTAGTGTCCAGTTGTAATAGTCTGTTTACTGTCAGATATGAACCCTAGTAGTGTCCAGTTGTAATAGTCTGTTTACTGTCAGATATGAACCCTAGTAGTGTCCAGTTGTAATAGTCTGTTTACTGTCAGATATGAACCCTAGTAGTGTCCAGTTGTAATAGTCTGTTTACTGTCAGATATGAACCCTAGTAGTGTCCAGTTGTAATAGTCTGTTTACTGTCAGATATGAACCCTAGTAGTGTCCAGTTGTAATAGTCTGTTTACTGTCAGATATGAACCCTAGTAGTGTCCAGTTGTAATAGTCTGTTTACTGTCAGATATGAACCCTAGTAGTGTCCAGTTGTAATAGTCTGTTTACTGTCAGATATGAACCCTAGTAGTGTCCAGTTGTAATAGTCTGTTTACTGTCAGATATGAACCCTAGTAGTGTCCAGTTGTAATAGTCTGTTTACTGTCAGATATGAACCCTAGTAGTGTCCAGTTGTAATAGTCTGTTTACTGTCAGATATGAACCCTAGTAGTGTCCAGTTGTAATAGTCTGTTTACTGTCAGATATGAACCCTAGTAGTGTCCAGTTGTAATAGTCTGTTTACTGTCAGATATGAACCCTAGTAGTGTCCAGTTGTAATAGTCTGTTTACTGTCAGATATGAACCCTAGTAGTGTCCAGTTGTAATAGTCTGTTTACTGTCAGATATGAACCCTAGTAGTGTCCAGTTGTAATAGTCTGTTTACTGTCAGATATGAACCCTAGTAGTGTCCAGTTGTAATAGTCTGTTTACTGTCAGATATGAACCCTAGTAGTGTCCAGTTGTAATAGTCTGTTTACTGTCAGATATGAACCCTAGTAGTGTCCAGTTGTAATAGTCTGTTTACTGTCAGATATGAACCCTAGTAGTGTCCAGTTGTAATAGTCTGTTTACTGTCAGATATGAACCCTAGTAGTGTCCAGTTGTAATAGTCTGTTTACTGTCAGATATGAACCCTAGTAGTGTCCAGTTGTAATAGTCTGTTTACTGTCAGTTTATGAACCCTAGTAGTGTCCAGTTGTAATAGTCTGTTTACTGTCAGATATGAACCCTAGTAGTGTCCAGTTGTAATAGTCTTGTTTACTGTCAGATATGAACCCTAGTAGTGTCCAGTTGTAATAGTCTGTTTACTGTCAGATATGAACCCTAGTAGTGTCCAGTTGTAATAGTCTGTTTACTGTCAGATATGAACCCTAGTAGTGTCCAGTTGTAATAGTCTGTTTACTGTCAGATATGAACCCTAGTAGTGTCCAGTTGTAATAGTCTGTTTACTGTCAGATATGAACCCTAGTAGTGTCCAGTTGTAATAGTCTGTTTACTGTCAGATATGAACCCTAGTAGTGTCCAGTTGTAATAGTCTGTTTACTGTCAGATATGAACCCTAGTAGTGTCCAGTTGTAATAGTCTGTTTACTGTCAGATATGAACCCTAGTAGTGTCCAGTTGTAATAGTCTGTTTACTGTCAGATATGAACCCTAGTAGTGTCCAGTTGTAATAGTCTGTTTACTGTCAGATATGAACCCTAGTAGTGTCCAGTTGTAATAGTCTGTTTACTGTCAGATATGAACCCTAGTAGTGTCCAGTTGTAATAGTCTGTTTACTGTCAGATATGAACCCTAGTAGTGTCCAGTTGTAATAGTCTGTTTACTGTCAGATATGAACCCTAGTAGTGTCCAGTTGTAATAGTCTGTTTACTGTCAGATATGAACCCTAGTAGTGTCCAGTTGTAATAGTCTGTTTACTGTCAGATATGAACCCTAGTAGTGTCCAGTTGTAATAGTCTGTTTACTGTCAGATATGAACCCTAGTAGTGTCCAGTTGTAATAGTCTGTTTACTGTCAGATATGAACCCTAGTAGTGTCCAGTTGTAATAGTCTGTTTACTGTCAGATATGAACCCTAGTAGTGTCCAGTTGTAATAGTCTGTTTACTGTCAGATATGAACCCTAGTAGTGTCCAGTTGTAATAGTCTGTTTACTGTCAGATATGAACCCTAGTAGTGTCCAGTTGTAATAGTCTGTTTACTGTCAGATATGAACCCTAGTAGTGTCCAGTTGTAATAGTCTGTTTACTGTCAGATATGAACCCTAGTAGTGTCCAGTTGTAATAGTCTGTTTACTGTCAGATATGAACCCTAGTAGTGTCCAGTTGTAATAGTCTGTTTACTGTCAGATATGAACCCTAGTAGTGTCCAGTTGTAATAGTCTGTTTACTGTCAGATATGAACCCTAGTAGTGTCCAGTTGTAATAGTCTGTTTACTGTCAGATATGAACCCTAGTAGTGTCCAGTTGTAATAGTCTGTTTACTGTCAGATATGAACCCTAGTAGTGTCCAGTTGTAATAGTCTGTTTACTGTCAGATATGAACCCTAGTAGTGTCCAGTTGTAATAGTCTGTTTTACTGTCAGATATGAACCCTAGTAGTGTCCAGTTGTAATAGTCTGTTTACTGTCAGATATGAACCCTAGTAGTGTCCAGTTGTAATAGTCTGTTTACTGTCAGATATGAACCCTAGTAGTGTCCAGTTGTAATAGTCTGTTTACTGTCAGATATGAACCCTAGTAGTGTCCAGTTGTAATAGTCTGTTTACTGTCAGATATGAACCCTAGTAGTGTCCAGTTGTAATAGTCTGTTTACTGTCAGATATGAACCCTAGTAGTGTCCAGTTGTAATAGTCTGTTTACTGTCAGATATGAACCCTAGTAGTGTCCAGTTGTAATAGTCTGTTTACTGTCAGATATGAACCCTAGTAGTGTCCAGTTGTAATAGTCTGTTTACTGTCAGATATGAACCCTAGTAGTGTCCAGTTGTAATAGTCTGTTTACTGTCAGATATGAACCCTAGTAGTGTCCAGTTGTAATAGTCTGTTTACTGTCAGATATGAACCCTAGTAGTGTCCAGTTGTAATAGTCTGTTTACTGTCAGATATGAACCCTAGTAGTGTCCAGTTGTAATAGTCTGTTTACTGTCAGATATGAACCCTAGTAGTGTCCAGTTGTAATAGTCTGTTTACTGTCAGATATGAACCCTAGTAGTGTCCAGTTGTAATAGTCTGTTTACTGTCAGATATGAACCCTAGTAGTGTCCAGTTGTAATAGTCTGTTTACTGTCAGATATGAACCCTAGTAGTGTCCAGTTGTAATAGTCTGTTTACTGTCAGATATGAACCCTAGTAGTGTCCAGTTGTAATAGTCTGTTTACTGTCAGATATGAACCCTAGTAGTGTCCAGTTGTAATAGTCTGTTTACTGTCAGATATGAACCCTAGTAGTGTCCAGTTGTAATAGTCTGTTTACTGTCAGATATGAACCCTAGTAGTGTCCAGTTGTAATAGTCTGTTTACTGTCAGATATGAACCCTAGTAGTGTCCAGTTGTAATAGTCTGTTTACTGTCAGATATGAACCCTAGTAGTGTCCAGTTGTAATAGTCTGTTTACTGTCAGATATGAACCCTAGTAGTGTCCAGTTGTAATAGTCTGTTTACTGTCAGATATGAACCCTAGTAGTGTCCAGTTGTAATAGTCTGTTTACTGTCAGATATGAACCCTAGTAGTGTCCAGTTGTAATAGTCTGTTTACTGTCAGATATGAACCCTAGTAGTGTCCAGTTGTAATAGTCTGTTTACTGTCAGATATGAACCCTAGTAGTGTCCAGTTGTAATAGTCTGTTTACTGTCAGATATGAACCCTAGTAGTGTCCAGTTGTAATAGTCTGTTTACTGTCAGATATGAACCCTAGTAGTGTCCAGTTGTAATAGTCTGTTTACTGTCAGATATGAACCCTAGTAGTGTCCAGTTGTAATAGTCTGTTTACTGTCAGATATGAACCCTAGTAGTGTCCAGTTGTAATAGTCTGTTTACTGTCAGATATGAACCCTAGTAGTGTCCAGTTGTAATAGTCTGTTTACTGTCAGATATGAACCCTAGTAGTGTCCAGTTGTAATAGTCTGTTTACTGTCAGATATGAACCCTAGTAGTGTCCAGTTGTAATAGTCTGTTTACTGTCAGATATGAACCCTAGTAGTGTCCAGTTGTAATAGTCTGTTTACTGTCAGATATGAACCCTAGTAGTGTCCAGTTGTAATAGTCTGTTTACTGTCAGATATGAACCCTAGTAGTGTCCAGTTGTAATAGTCTGTTGTTTACTGTCAGATATGAACCCTAGTAGTGTCCAGTTGTAATAGTCTGTTTACTGTCAGATATGAACCCTAGTAGTGTCCAGTTGTAATAGTCTGTTTACTGTCAGATATGAACCCTAGTAGTGTCCAGTTGTAATAGTCTGTTTACTGTCAGATATGAACCCTAGTAGTGTCCAGTTGTAATAGTCTGTTTACTGTCAGATATGAACCCTAGTAGTGTCCAGTTGTAATAGTCTGTTTACTGTCAGATATGAACCCTAGTAGTGTCCAGTTGTAATAGTCTGTTTACTGTCAGATATGAACCCTAGTAGTGTCCAGTTGTAATAGTCTGTTTACTGTCAGATATGAACCCTAGTAGTGTCCAGTTGTAATAGTCTGTTTACTGTCAGATATGAACCCTAGTAGTGTCCAGTTGTAATAGTCTGTTTACTGTCAGATATGAACCCTAGTAGTGTCCAGTTGTAATAGTCTGTTTACTGTCAGATATGAACCCTAGTAGTGTCCAGTTGTAATAGTCTGTTGTTTACTGTCAGATATGAACCCTAGTAGTGTCCAGTTGTAATAGTCTGTTTACTGTCAGATATGAACCCTAGTAGTGTCCAGTTGTAATAGTCTGTTTACTGTCAGATATGAACCCTAGTAGTGTCCAGTTGTAATAGTCTGTTTACTGTCAGATATGAACCCTAGTAGTGTCCAGTTGTAATAGTCTGTTTACTGTCAGATATGAACCCTAGTAGTGTCCAGTTGTAATAGTCTGTTTACTGTCAGATATGAACCCTAGTAGTGTCCAGTTGTAATAGTCTGTTTACTGTCAGATATGAACCCTAGTAGTGTCCAGTTGTAATAGTCTGTTTACTGTCAGATATGAACCCTAGTAGTGTCCAGTTGTAATAGTCTGTTTACTGTCAGATATGAACCCTAGTAGTGTCCAGTTGTAATAGTCTGTTTACTGTCAGATATGAACCCTAGTAGTGTCCAGTTGTAATAGTCTGTTTACTGTCAGATATGAACCCTAGTAGTGTCCAGTTGTAATAGTCTGTTTACTGTCAGATATGAACCCTAGTAGTGTCCAGTTGTAATAGTCTGTTTACTGTCAGATATGAACCCTAGTAGTGTCCAGTTGTAATAGTCTGTTTACTGTCAGATATGAACCCTAGTAGTGTCCAGTTGTAATAGTCTGTTTACTGTCAGATATGAACCCTAGTAGTGTCCAGTTGTAATAGTCTGTTTACTGTCAGATATGAACCCTAGTAGTGTCCAGTTGTAATAGTCTGTTTACTGTCAGATATGAACCCTAGTAGTGTCCAGTTGTAATAGTCTGTTTACTGTCAGATATGAACCCTAGTAGTGTCCAGTTGTAATAGTCTGTTGTTTACTGTCAGATATGAACCCTAGTAGTGTCCAGTTGTAATAGTCTGTTTACTGTCAGATATGAACCCTAGTAGTGTCCAGTTGTAATAGTCTGTTTACTGTCAGATATGAACCCTAGTAGTGTCCAGTTGTAATAGTCTGTTTACTGTCAGATATGAACCCTAGTAGTGTCCAGTTGTAATAGTCTGTTTACTGTCAGATATGAACCCTAGTAGTGTCCAGTTGTAATAGTCTGTTTACTGTCAGATATGAACCCTAGTAGTGTCCAGTTGTAATAGTCTGTTTACTGTCAGATATGAACCCTAGTAGTGTCCAGTTGTAATAGTCTGTTTACTGTCAGATATGAACCCTAGTAGTGTCCAGTTGTAATAGTCTGTTTACTGTCAGATATGAACCCTAGTAGTGTCCAGTTGTAATAGTCTGTTTACTGTCAGATATGAACCCTAGTAGTGTCCAGTTGTAATAGTCTGTTTACTGTCAGATATGAACCCTAGTAGTGTCCAGTTGTAATAGTCTGTTTACTGTCAGATATGAACCCTAGTAGTGTCCAGTTGTAATAGTCTGTTTACTGTCAGATATGAACCCTAGTAGTGTCCAGTTGTAATAGTCTGTTTACTGTCAGATATGAACCCTAGTAGTGTCCAGTTGTAATAGTCTGTTGTTTACTGTCAGATATGAACCCTAGTAGTGTCCAGTTGTAATAGTCTGTTTACTGTCAGATATGAACCCTAGTAGTGTCCAGTTGTAATAGTCTGTTTACTGTCAGATATGAACCCTAGTAGTGTCCAGTTGTAATAGTCTGTTTACTGTCAGATATGAACCCTAGTAGTGTCCAGTTGTAATAGTCTGTTTACTGTCAGATATGAACCCTAGTAGTGTCCAGTTGTAATAGTCTGTTTACTGTCAGATATGAACCCTAGTAGTGTCCAGTTGTAATAGTCTGTTTACTGTCAGATATGAACCCTAGTAGTGTCCAGTTGTAATAGTCTGTTTACTGTCAGATATGAACCCTAGTAGTGTCCAGTTGTAATAGTCTGTTTACTGTCAGATATGAACCCTAGTAGTGTCCAGTTGTAATAGTCTGTTTACTGTCAGATATGAACCCTAGTAGTGTCCAGTTGTAATAGTCTGTTTACTGTCAGATATGAACCCTAGTAGTGTCCAGTTGTAATAGTCTGTTTACTGTCAGATATGAACCCTAGTAGTGTCTAGTTGTAATAGTCTGTTTACTGTCAGATATGAACCCTAGTAGTGTCCAGTTGTAATAGTCTGTTTACTGTCAGATATGAACCCTAGTAGTGTCCAGTTGTAATAGTCTGTTTACTGTCAGATATGAACCCTAGTAGTGTCCAGTTGTAATAGTCTGTTTACTGTCAGATATGAACCCTAGTAGTGTCCAGTTGTAATAGTCTGTTTACTGTCAGATATGAACCCTAGTAGTGTCCAGTTGTAATAGTCTGTTTACTGTCAGATATGAACCCTAGTAGTGTCCAGTTGTAATAGTCTGTTTACTGTCAGATATGAACCCTAGTAGTGTCCAGTTGTAATAGTCTGTTTACTGTCAGATATGAACCCTAGTAGTGTCCAGTTGTAATAGTCTGTTTTACTGTCAGATATGAACCCTAGTAGTGTCCAGTTGTAATAGTCTGTTGTTACTGTCAGATATGAACCCTAGTAGTGTCCAGTTGTAATAGTCTGTTTACTGTCAGATATGAACCCTAGTAGTGTCCAGTTGTAATAGTCTGTTTACTGTCAGATATGAACCCTAGTAGTGTCCAGTTGTAATAGTCTGTTTACTGTCAGATATGAACCCTAGTAGTGTCCAGTTGTAATAGTCTGTTTACTGTCAGATATGAACCCTAGTAGTGTCCAGTTGTAATAGTCTGTTTACTGTCAGATATGAACCCTAGTAGTGTCCAGTTGTAATAGTCTGTTTACTGTCAGATATGAACCCTAGTAGTGTCCAGTTGTAATAGTCTGTTTACTGTCAGATATGAACCCTAGTAGTGTCCAGTTGTAATAGTCTGTTTACTGTCAGATATGAACCCTAGTAGTGTCCAGTTGTAATAGTCTGTTTACTGTCAGATATGAACCCTAGTAGTGTCCAGTTGTAATAGTCTGTTTACTGTCAGATATGAACCCTAGTAGTGTCCAGTTGTAATAGTCTGTTTACTGTCAGATATGAACCCTAGTAGTGTCCAGTTGTAATAGTCTGTTTACTGTCAGATATGAACCCTAGTAGTGTCCAGTTGTAATAGTCTGTTTACTGTCAGATATGAACCCTAGTAGTGTCCAGTTGTAATAGTCTGTTTACTGTCAGATATGAACCCTAGTAGTGTCCAGTTGTAATAGTCTGTTTACTGTCAGATATGAACCCTAGTAGTGTCCAGTTGTAATAGTCTGTTTACTGTCAGATATGAACCCTAGTAGTGTCCAGTTGTAATAGTCTGTTTACTGTCAGATATGAACCCTAGTAGTGTCCAGTTGTAATAGTCTGTTTACTGTCAGATATGAACCCTAGTAGTGTCCAGTTGTAATAGTCTGTTTACTGTCAGATATGAACCCTAGTAGTGTCCAGTTGTAATAGTCTGTTTACTGTCAGATATGAACCCTAGTAGTGTCCAGTTGTAATAGTCTGTTTACTGTCAGATATGAACCCTAGTAGTGTCCAGTTGTAATAGTCTGTTTTGTCAGATATGAACCCTAGTAGTGTCCAGTTGTAATAGTCTGTTTACTGTCAGATATGAACCCTAGTAGTGTCCAGTTGTAATAGTCTGTTTACTGTCAGATATGAACCCTAGTAGTGTCCAGTTGTAATAGTCTGTTTACTGTCAGATATGAACCCTAGTAGTGTCCAGTTGTAATAGTCTGTTTACTGTCAGATATGAACCCTAGTAGTGTCCAGTTGTAATAGTCTGTTTACTGTCAGATATGAACCCTAAGTAGTGTCCAGTTGTAATAGTCTGTTTACTGTCAGATATGAACCCAGTAGTGTCCAGTTTGTAATAGTCTGTTTACTGTCAGATATGAACCCTAGTAGTGTCCAGTTGTAATAGTCTGTTTACTGTCAGATATGAACCCTAGTAGTGTCCAGTTGTAATAGTCTGTTTACTGTCAGATATGAACCCTAGTAGTGTCCAGTTGTAATAGTCTGTTGTTTACTGTCAGATATGAACCCTAGTAGTGTCCAGTTGTAATAGTCTGTTTACTGTCAGATATGAACCCTAGTAGTGTCCAGTTGTAATAGTCTGTTTACTGTCAGATATGAACCCTAGTAGTGTCCAGTTGTAATAGTATGTTTACTGTCAGATATGAACCCTAGTAGTGTCCAGTTGTAATAGTCTGTTTACTGTCAGATATGAACCCTAGTAGTGTCCAGTTGTAATAGTCTGTTTACTGTCAGATATGAACCCTAGTAGTGTCCAGTTGTAATAGTCTGTTTACTGTCAGATATGAACCCTAGTAGTGTCCAGTTGTAATAGTCTGTTTACTGTCAGATATGAACCCTAGTAGTGTCCAGTTGTAATAGTATGTTTACTGTCAGATATGAACCCTAGTAGTGTCCAGTTGTAATAGTCTGTTGTTTACTGTCAGATATGAACCCTAGTAGTGTCCAGTTGTAATAGTCTGTTTACTGTCAGATATGAACCCTAGTAGTGTCCAGTTGTAATAGTCTGTTTACTGTCAGATATGAACCCTAGTAGTGTCCAGTTGTAATAGTCTGTTTACTGTCAGATATGAACCCTAGTAGTGTCCAGTTGTAATAGTCTGTTTACTGTCAGATATGAACCCTAGTAGTGTCCAGTTGTAATAGTCTGTTGTTTACTGTCAGATATGAACCCTAGTAGTGTCCAGTTGTAATAGTCTGTTTACTGTCAGATATGAACCCTAGTAGTGTCCAGTTGTAATAGTCTGTTTACTGTCAGATATGAACCCTAGTAGTGTCCAGTTGTAATAGTCTGTTTACTGTCAGATATGAACCCTAGTAGTGTCCAGTTGTAATAGTCTGTTTACTGTCAGATATGAACCCTAGTAGTGTCCAGTTGTAATAGTCTGTTTACTGTCAGATATGAACCCTAGTAGTGTCCAGTTGTAATAGTCTGTTTACTGTCAGATATGAACCCTAGTAGTGTCCAGTTGTAATAGTCTGTTTACTGTCAGATATGAACCCTAGTAGTGTCCAGTTGTAATAGTCTGTTTACTGTCAGATATGAACCCTAGTAGTGTCCAGTTGTAATAGTCTGTTTACTGTCAGATATGAACCCTAGTAGTGTCCAGTTGTAATAGTCTGTTTACTGTCAGATATGAACCCTAGTAGTGTCCAGTTGTAATAGTCTGTTTACTGTCAGATATGAACCCTAGTAGTGTCCAGTTGTAATAGTCTGTTTACTGTCAGATATGAACCCTAGTAGTGCCCAGTTGTAATAGTCTGTTTACTGTCAGATATGAACCCTAGTAGTGTCCAGTTGTAATAGTCTGTTGTTTACTGTCAGATATGAACCCTAGTAGTGTCCAGTTGTAATAGTCTGTTTACTGTCAGATATGAACCCTAGTAGTGTCCAGTTGTAATAGTCTGTTTACTGTCAGATATGAACCCTAGTAGTGTCCAGTTGTAATAGTCTGTTTACTGTCAGATATGAACCCTAGTAGTGTCCAGTTGTAATAGTCTGTTTACTGTCAGATATGAACCCTAGTAGTGTCCAGTTGTAATAGTCTGTTTACTGTCAGATATGAATCCCAGTAGTGTCCAGTTGTAATAGTCTGTTTACTGTCAGATATGAACCCTAGTAGTGTCCAGTTGTAATAGTCTGTTTACTGTCAGATATGAACCCTAGTAGTGTCCAGTTGTAATAGTCTGTTTACTGTCAGATATGAACCCTAGTAGTGTCCAGTTGTAATAGTCTGTTTACTGTCAGATATGAACCCTAGTGGTGTCCAGTTGTAATAGTCTGTTGTTTACTGTCAGATATGAACCCTAGTAGTGTCCAGTTGTAATAGTCTGTTTACTGTCAGATATGAACCCTAGTAGTGTCCAGTTGTAATAGTCTGTTTACTGTCAGATATGAACCCTAGTAGTGTCCAGTTGTAATAGTCTGTTTACTGTCAGATATGAACCCTAGTAGTGTCCAGTTGTAATAGTCTGTTGTTTACTGTCAGATATGAACCCTAGTAGTGTCCAGTTGTAATAGTCTGTTTACTGTCAGATATGAACCCTAGTAGTGTCCAGTTGTAATAGTCTGTTTACTGTCAGATATGAACCCTAGTAGTGTCCAGTTGTAATAGTCTGTTTACTGTCAGATATGAACCCTAGTAGTGTCCAGTTGTAATAGTCTGTTTACTGTCAGATATGAACCCTAGTAGTGTCCAGTTGTAATAGTCTGTTTACTGTCAGATATGAACCCTAGTAGTGTCCAGTTGTAATAGTCTGTTTACTGTCAGATATGAACCCTAGTAGTGTCCAGTTGTAATAGTCTGTTTACTGTCAGATATGATCCCTAGTAGTGTCCAGTTGTAATAGTCTGTTTACTGTCAGATATGAACCCTAGTAGTGTCCAGTTGTAATAGTCTGTTTACTGTCAGATATGAACCCTAGTAGTGTCCAGTTGTAATAGTCTGTTTACTGTCAGATATGAACCCTAGTAGTGTCCAGTTGTAATAGTCTGTTTACTGTCAGATATGAACCCTAGTAGTGTCCAGTTGTAATAGTCTGTTTACTGTCAGATATGAACCCTAGTAGTGTCCAGTTGTAATAGTCTGTTTACTGTCAGATATGAACCCTAGTAGTGTCCAGTTGTAATAGTCTGTTTACTGTCAGATATGAACCCTAGTAGTGTCCAGTTGTAATAGTCTGTTTACTGTCAGATATGAACCCTAGTAGTGTCCAGTTGTAATAGTCTGTTTACTGTCTGATATGAACCCTAGTAGTGTCCAGTTGTAATAGTCTGTTTACTGTCAGATATGAACCCTAGTAGTGTCCAGTTGTAATAGTCTGTTGTTTACTGTCAGATATGAACCCTAGTAGTGTCCAGTTGTAATAGTCTGTTTACTGTCAGTGTTCCGCCAGTGTTGTGTCTCCGTCTGTGTCTCCGTCTGTGTCTCCGTCTGTGTCTCCGTCTCCGTCTGTGTCTCCGTCTGTGTCTCCGTCTGTGTCTCCGTCTGTGTCTGTGTCTCCGTCTGTGTCTCCGTCTGTGTCTCCGTCTGTGTCTCCGTCTGTGTCTCCGTCTCCGTCTGTGTCTCCGTCTGTGTCTCCGTCTGTGTCTCCGTCTGTGTCTGTGTCTCCGTCTGTGTCTCCGTCTGTGTCTCCGTCTGCCTGTCGGTCTCTCAGTACCGGTTGTACCTGTAGCCGGTGCTGCAGCTGTAACCTCAGTGTATTAGGCTGGTTAGGAACCACCCCTTGGGGCCTCAGCCCCGGTCGTTGCTGCATCCTTATGATGGGGTATCCTGGTCTGGGGCCCATCTGGCCAGCCATTGGGTGGAAACCTTGACCTGTTGGTAGAGGTAGAAAATTATAATTTTCTCATGGCTCTCTTCTCCCTCTGCAGCAGGCATATAGTAAACATGTGTTTGGAATATCGAATCGTGATACATATAGAATCCCAATATGTATTGAATCGTAACCCTGCCAATTCCCACCACTACCTGTGGGGTCCTGCATGGGTCCGCTGGGCCCAGGGCCGTGGTACCCTCTCTGGGCTAGATGGGAGCCAGGTGGGGGGTACTGCTGGTGCTGCTGGCCATACACTGGAGGCTTCTGGTCCAGCAACATGGACGGGTCTGAAATGAACTGGTCCTGATCTACTGACTGACCCTGTTGGGAGAGGAGAGAGGGGTGATAAGGAGGAGAAGGAGAGAGGGGTGAGAAGGAGGAGAGGGGGATGAACTGGACCTGATCTACAGACTGACCCTGGAGAAAGAGAGGAGAGGAGAGAGGGATGAATTGGACCAGACTGACCCTGTAGAGAGGGAGTAAAGATAGATGTAAACGAGGGAACATCCAAGAATGACAATAATGAAAGGGAAGAACAAGGACAGAGATGGTAGAGTAAGGATAGATGGTAGAGTAAGGACAGAGATGGAGGAGTAACTACAGAGATGGAGGAGTAAGGACAGAGATGGTAGAGTAAGGACAGAGATGGTAGAGTAAGGACAGAGATGGTAGAGTAAGGACAGAGATGGTAGAGTAAGGACAGAGATGGTAGAGTAAGGACAGAGATGGTAGAGTAAGGACAGAGATGGTAGAGTAAGGACAGAGATGGAGGAGTAAGGACAGAGATGGTAGAGTAAGGACAGAGATGGTAGAGTAAGAGCTGGCATGGAAGAGTGGACAAGAAAGAAGGATGACAGACAGAGGGGAACTAGTGAGAGGAGAGTGATTTTGACCTGTCCCACCAGACCAGGTATAAAGAGATCAGAGATGGTGGAGAGTGATTTTGACCTGTCCCACCAGACCAGGTATAAAGAGATCAGAGATGGTGGAGAGTGATTCTCCTGTCAGAGATAGTAAACTAATAAGACAAAGGAAGAAAGGACAGAGGCATTTTCTTAATTGGTTTGCTCAACTCCTGCATCCTCTCGCTGTCCTCTGTCCTCCGTCCTCTCTCTCCTACTTTTGAAAAAGGTCAAAGGTAATCAAGGAGAGGGAAAGTGGATGAAAATGTGCTTGTATGAAATGAGACGCCCCTTCTCCCCTCAGGCTAATGACGTGTAAAGTGATAAATGTGTAAAGTGAAAACATTAAGTTAGTTGTGAAGTCATATTATAGATAAACGATAAGTAGCATATTGTTTTTTTTAAACGTGTGCATGTTTTTTCTCCTTTGACAAAACAAAAGCTGATTCAAAAGGGGGTGTGGCAGATTTCAAAACTCTTTCGCGAAGGACTCAGGTAGGATACGCGTCACTATCCTCGATGAGAGGACGGGCGAGAGACGGTGGAGGACATGAGAAAAGGCCAGAGAGACGGCAGAAAGAAAGGAGATAGAGGAGCGGGGGTCAGGGAGAGACTGACCTGTCCCATCAGATTAGGTATCCCCAGAGCTCTGTCTATCTCCTCCAGGCCATCAGAGTCCTTCAGCACGGTGTAGAGCTGGGACATCAGGGCCCCCTCATCACTAGGACCACCAGGCCCCGGACCCCCACACAACACCTCCTCCTGCTGGGGGACGTACACAGACCTGGGGAGAGGGAGGGGAGGAGAGGGAGGAGAGGGAGAGGAGAGGGAGAGGGAAGAGGAGGGGGAGAGGGAGGAGAGGGAGGAGAGGGAGGAGAGGGAGAGGGAAGAGAGGGAGGAGAGGGAGAGGGAAGAGAGGGAGGAGAGGGAGAGGGAAGAGAGGGAGGAGAGGGAGAGGGAAGAGAGGGAGAGGGAGGAGAGGGGGAGGGAAGAGAGGGAGGAGAGGGAGAGGGAAGAGGGAGGGGGAGGAAAAACTCCTGAAGGAATACAGTGACATGGAACTCCAGACTCCTTACTGAAAGACTCCTGAATACAGTGACATGGATGTCAAGACTTCTTACTGAAAGGGATTCATGTGTTATTTGCTCCCTATATAAAGCAGTGTATCGATGGCTGTGTACCTGTTCTGGTTGAAGGGGGTCTGCTCAACGGGCATCATGCTGTCTGGCCACGGAGCCGTCTGATTGGGTGGAGCCTGTTGCTGGGACGACAGGTGGGCACCCATGTCTGTTAGAGAGAGATTCAAATTAACATAACTTAAATAGCCAATAGTTGCTGGAGATATGATGATGGGTTAGAGACAGAAGTGCGTCAGCATGTTATACCCATAAATGGCCACCAGGTGGCAGCTTTGTCCCCTCAACGCTCTCCTAACTTACATTTTTAGTCATTTAGCAGACGCTCTTACCCAGAGCGACTTACAGTTAAGTGAGTGCATACATTTTAATATGTTTTTCGTACTGGTCCCCCCAGTGGGAATCGAACCCACAACCCTGTCGTTGCAAGCGCCATGCTCTACCAACTGAGCTACAGGGAACTAATGTGACCCATATACAATAGAACAAAACATCCATGTCCATAGAGCCACAACAATTGGCAGATTTGAAAGGATTGGGTGACTTAAGTGGCTGAGACCCACCAATAGATTCCCCCCCCCCCCCAAACCATTAGACTAAGACTCATTCAGAAAATAGGTACAGAAAGAGATATTGTAGAGCAGCCCTGGTATAGAACTACTAGATATTCTAGATATTCAGTCTCTCACCATTGGCCATCATCTGAGACTGCAGCATCTGTCTGGGTCCAGGACCTTGGCTGACTGTTGGGTCTCACGAGGCCTCCGGGGTTGGGCCCCATACGCCGTGCATCGTCCCCTGCTGACCTGGGACCCCTGGAGGACGGACCGAGGCTGACCCGCTCTGACCCGGGCCCCCAGGACCCCAACCCCCGTCCTGCTGCTGCATGCCCTGCCGAGGACCATCCATCTGACCTGGAGAGAGAGCGAGGAGAGAGAGTGAGAGAGAGAGAGAGAGAGAGAGAGAGAGAGGAGAGAGAGGAGAGAGAGAGAGAAGAGAGAAGAGAGAGAGAGAGAGAGAGAGAGAGAGGGGGAGAGAGAGAGAGAGAGAGAGAGAGAGAGAGAGAGAGAGAGTGAGGGAGAGAGAGAGAGTGAGGGAGAGAGAGAGAGGTGAGAGGGGAGAGAGAGAGAGAGAGAGAGAGAGAGAGGAGAGAGAAGAGAAGAGAGAGAGAGAGAGAGAGAGAGAGGAGAGAGAGAAGAGAGAGAGGGGAGAAGAGAGAGAGAGGAGAGAGAGAGAGAGAGAGAGAGAGAGAGGGGGAGGAGAGAGAGAGAGAGAAGGAGAGGAGAGGAGAGTGGGAAGAGAGAGGAGAGAGGGGAAGAGAGAGAGAGAGAGAAGAGAGAGAGAGAGAGAGAGAGAAGAGAGAGAGAGAGAGAGAGAGAAGAGAGAGAGAGAGAGAGAAGAGAGAGAGAGAGAAGAAGAGAAAGAGACGAGAGAGAGAGAGAGAGAGGAGAGAGATGAGAGAGAGAGAGAGAGAGGGCGAGAGAGAGAGGGAGGGAGGAGGTAAAGGGCAACAAGGTCTCTTTATATTTTTTTATATTATATATTTTTTTATCTAATAATACAAAACAAAAACATACACATAGAAAATACAACATAGAGACACAATATTGTGCCAATATCAGTTTTTTTTTAAAGTCTTGGTTCCAATAGTTTATATTTGTTTCTAAGAGGTTGTCAGTTGGATCTGCTCTCTGTAAGGTTTGGTATGTCTTCCCTATCATATGAACATCCTTTTTCTGACTCAGATAAGATTCCCTCAAGATTGCGCTAATGTCCAAAAGATTTTAAATAAAAATGTCTTAATAATGCAACTTTTAAGTTGCATGTATTTGAGAATATCTACATTGGTTAGTCCAAAATTGCTTTTTAATTCTGTCACGGAAATACATGTATTTCCTATTACCAGGCCATTCACAGTTTCTATGCATTTAGTTTTCCATGTGGACCAATTTATCGGTGCGATCTGAAAAGCTATCCAAGGATTGTTCCATAGGATTGTTTTTTTTGGGAGTGATATTTGTTCTTGTAGAATACGTTTCATTGTCTTCCATATTGTTATAGTGTTCTTAACTATGAAGTTGTTCATGTTCTTAGCTCAATCTTCTGAAAATAGACACGTAAAAAGATTCTGGGGATGAGCATGCGCATCTTCAATATGTTACCCATCGTTCCTCTTTATTGCTTTTAACTACATGTCACAAGTAAAAGCCTTGGGTGGCGAGTTGATACAATTCCAAGTCTGGAAGGTTAAAATGACCCTCAGACTCAGAATAAAAAGGAAAGTTTTACATCTTCCTAGGAGTTTTATTTGCCCATATAAAGTCTGTCATGGCGCAGTATACTTTCTTAAAGAATGTCTTCGGTGTGATAATTGGTATTAATGAGAAGAAATGTAAAAACATTGGGAGCCGTGCCATTCTGAAGAGCTTTATTCTACCTGGAAGATTTATGGGAAGATTGTTCGGGCGGCAGGTAGCGGCAGGTAGCTTAGTGGGTAAGAGCGTTGTGCCAGTAACCGAAAGGTCGCTGGTTCTAATCCCCGAGCCAACTAGGTGAAAAGTCTGTCGATGTGCCCTTGAGCAAGGCACTTAACCCTAATTGCTCCTGTAAGTCGCTCTGGATAAGAGCGTCTGCTAAATGACTAAAAAATAATAAAAAATAATAATAATAAAAAAAAATTGTAAAAAAATTATTTAGAAAAATACATTAAAAAATAAAAATAGATCAGCTTTCATATTGCTGAGTAATGGGCTAAAGTCCTTTATATATGTGTTGTTTGTTGTTACTTATTAAGCATCTGATATGTTTTTGTGGTCCACTTCAGGGACTGCTGTAGATCATTAGTTATTATTTTTCCTATTGCATATTATTTCAGTTTCATATCCTGAGATGTTAAAGTATTCTGAAAATATTTTTAGCAAGGGGGGCATTGAGTTTTCAATATTGGTCAGGAATATCAGGAGATCATCTGCAAATAAGTTTAGTTGATAGTCGTGTTTAACAATACTGATACCTGTTACGTTTGGGCCCTGTCTAATTATTTCTGCAAGCGGTTCAATTGCCAGAGCAAACAGGAGGGGGGGGGGGGAGAGGACATCCCTGTCTTGTGCCCCTTTTCATCAGATAATGTAACAATAACTCATTGAACAAATGAACAGCCAGTCAAGTCTGAAGTTAGAGCTACCTATTGTTCTGTGGCTGGCGGGGACTATGATAGTTGCTGAAAACAACATCTTTCACCATTGCTCTTTGCACATCTGTCTTTGGGACCGGGGAAATGGTGTCTGTGTGGTGGATAAGAGCGTCTGCTAAATGACTGTAATGTAATGTAATGTAATGTAATGTAATGTAATGTAATGTAAAGTTAATGTCATGTCATGTCATGTCATGTCATGTCATGTCATGTCATGTCATGTCATGTCATGTCATGTCATGTCATGTCATGTCATGTCATGTCGTCATGTCATGTCATGTAAAGGTAATGTAATGTAATGTAATGTAATGTAATTGTAATGTAATGTAATGTAATGTAAATGTAATGTAAATGTAATGTAATGTAATGTAATGTAAATGTAATGTAAATGTAAATGTAAATGTAATGTAATGTAATGTAAATGTAATGTAATGTAATGTAATGTAAAGTTAATGTAATGTAATGTAATTGTAATGTAATTGTAATGTAATGTAATGTAATGTAATTGTAATGTAATGTAATGTAATTGTAATGTAATTGTAATGTAATTGTAATGTAAAGTTAATGTAATGTAATTGTAATGTAATGTAATGTAATGTAATGTAATTGTAATGTAATTGTAATGTAATGTAATTGTAATGTAATGTAATTGTAATGTAATGTAATGTAATTGTAATGTAATGTAATGTAATTGTAATGTAATGTAATGTAATGTAATGTAATGTAATTGTAATGTAATGTAATGTAATGTAATGTAATTGTAATGTAAAGTTAATGTAATGTAATGTAATTGTAATGTAATGTAATGTAATTGTAATGTAATGTAATGTAATTGTAATGTAAAGTTAGTGTAATGTAATTGTAATGTAATATAATTGTAATGTAATGTAATGTAATGTAATTGTAATGTAATGTAATGTAATTGTAATGTAATGTAATGTAATTGTAATGTAAAGTTAGTGTAATGTAATTGTAATGTAATATAATTGTAATGTAATGTAATGTAATGTAATTGTAATGTAATGTAATGTAATGTAATTGTAATGTAATGTAATGTAATTGTAATGTAATGTAATGTAATTGTAATGTAAAGTTAATGTAATTGTAATGTAAAGTTAATGTAATTGTAATGTAATGTAATGTAATTGTAATGTAATGTAATGTAATTGTAATGTAAAGTTAATGTAATTGTAATGTAATGTAATGTAATGTAATTGTAATGTAAAGTTAATGTAATTGTAATGTAATGTAATGTAATTGTAATGTAATGTAATTGTAATGTAATTGTAATGTAATGTAATTGTAATGTAATTGTAATGTAATGTAATTGTAATGTAATGTAATGTAATTGTAATGTAATTGTAATGTAATGTAATGTAATTGTAATGTAATGTAATTGTAATGTGCGGTGTGTGTGCTCCTGTGACTAACTGGAACTGTGCGTTGTCAGTGATGTCACTGTGAGGAGTGTGGGTGACCCTCCACTTCCTACCACAGGAACAGGAAGTGAGTCAATCTAGCAGTGTGACGTGTCATCAACACCCGCCACAGAGAGAGTGAGACAGAGACGCAGAAAGCGAGAGACCAATGGAAAACGCTAATGTCCATGTGATGTCTATATCTACTCTCTATGCTGACTGATGACAGAGGGGGAATGTACATTCCTCTGAGAACTCCTAAGCATGTGGGTCAAGGCATCATCAAATCAATCTATTCAAACTTATCTATCAAATTGCTCTTTTCAACATTATCCCATTCTGATACAAAATCTCAAATGAGACATTTAATCTCAAATGAGACATTTAATCTCAAATGAGACATCTCTAATGCATTTCTGATCTAGTCCAGACCTTAGACTAGAAAAGTACAGCAGTGAACTATACAGCTCAGAGACTGGGGGCCCCGTCCCTATTCCCTGTGTAGTGCACTAGTTGACACGAGCCCTCCAAAAGTAGTGCACTAAATAGGGAATAGGGCGCAATTTGGTACACAACCCATGGTTAGTATCCTCTCCACTAGGCTCCACCCACCTGAGAGGTTGGCCTGGTTGGACATCATGGCGGTGTGGTTTCCCAGAATTCCTTGCTGCTGCTGGAGGAGTGTGTAGGGGCTTGGGGTCCTCATGGGGGAATACTGGCCCTGGGGGACCCCTGACATGTTCATGTCCAGGGATACACTCCTCACCGGGAGACCCCTAGCTGGCCCCTGGCCCTCTTGCCCCCTGGGACCACCATAGTCTGGAGAGAGAGGAGGGTGGAGGTGTAGATGTGTTGGTGTGGCTACACACATTGGAGAGGATGTGACGAGGCCAGTCGTATAACATTGCACAGGCATTTACATTTTATGAGAAGTGGTGTGTGTACGGCGCCTTCGGAAAGTATTGAGAACCCTTGACTTTTTCCACATTTTGTTATGTTACAGCCTTATTCTAAAATTTATTAAATTGTTTTTTTCCCCTCATCAATCTACACACAATACCCCATAATGACAAAGCAAAAACAGGTTTTTAGAAATGTTTACTAATTTATAAAAATAACAAAACTGAAATATTACATTTACATAAGTATTCAGACCCTTTACTCAGTACTTTGTTGAAGCACTTTTGGCAGCGATTACAGCCTTGAGTCTTCTTGGGTATGACGCTACAAGCTTGGCACACCTGTATTTGGGGAGTATCTCCCATTCTTCTCTGCAGATCCTCTCAAGCTCTGTCAGGTTGAATGGGGAGCGTTGCTGCACAGCTCTGGCTGGGCCACTCAAGGACATTCAGAGACTTATCCCAAAGCCACTCCTGCGTTGTCTTGGCTGTGTGCATAGGGTCGTTGTCCTGTTGGAAGGTGAACCTTCGCCCCAGTCTGAGGTCCTGAGCGCTCTGGAGCAGGTTTTCATCAAGGATCTCTCTGTACTTTGCTCCATTCATCTTTCCCTCGATCCTGACTAGTCTCCCAGTCCCTGCTGCTGAAAAACATCCCCACAGCATGATGCTGCCACCACCATGCTTCACCGTAGGGATGGTGCCAGGTTTCCTCCAGACGTGACGCTTGGCATTCACGCCAAAGATTTTAATCTTGGTTTCATCAGACCAGAGAATCTTGTTTCTCATGGTCTGAGAGTCTTTAGGTGCCTTTTGGCAAACTCCAAGCGGGCTGTCATGTGCCTTTTACTGAGGAGTTGCTTCCGTCTGGCCACTCTACCATAAAGGCCTGATTGGTGGAGAGCTGCAGAGATGGTTGTCCATCTGGAAGGTTCTCCTATCTCCACAGAGGAACTCTGGAGCTCTGTCAGACTGACCATCGGGTTCTTGGTCACCTCCCTGACCAAGGCCCTCTCCCGATTGCTTAGTTTGGCCGGGCGGCCAGCTCTAGGAAGAGTCTTGGTGGTTCCAAACTTCTTCCATTTAAGAATGATGGAGGCCACTGTGTTCTTGGGGACCTTCAATGTTGTAGACATTTTTTGGTACCCTCCCCCAGATCTGTGCCTCGACACAATCCTGTCTCAGAGATCTACGGACAATTCCTTCGACCTCATGGCTTAGTTTTTGCTCTGACATGCACTGTCAACTGTGGGACCTTATATAGACAGGTGTGTGCCTTTCCAAATCATGTCCAATCAATTGAATTTACCACATGTGGACTCCAATCAAGTTGTAGAAATATCTCAAGAATGATCAATGGAAACAGGATGCACCTGAGCTCAATTCCGAGTCTCATAGCAAAGGGTCTGAATACTTATGTAAATAAGGTATTTCAGTTTTCATTTGCAAAAATGTATAAAAACCTGTTTTCGCTTTGTCATTATGGGTGTAGATTTCTGATGATTTTTTAAACTGTAATCCATTTTAGAATAAGGCTGTAACGTAACAAAATGTGGAAAAAGTAAAGGGGTCTGAATACTTTCCGAAGGCACTGTATGTCTGTGTGTTAATATTTGTATGTATGTAAGTGAATGCGTGTGTGTCTGTGTTAAACTTGGCCTGGGTTATGTAAGTGAATGCGTGTGTGTCTGTGTTAAACTTGGCCTGGGTTATGTAAGTGAATGCGTGTGTGTCTGTGTTAAACTTGGCCTGGGTTATGTAAGTGAATGCGTGTGTGTCTGTGTTAAACTTGGCCTGGGTTATGTAAGTGAATGCGTGTGTGTCTGTGTTAAACTTGGCCTGGGTTATGTAAGTGAATGCGTGTGTGTCTGTGTTAAACTTGGCCTGGGTTATGTAAGTGAATGCGTGTGTGTCTGTGTTAAACTTGGCCTGGGTTATGTAAGTGAATGCGTGTGTGTCTGTGTTAAACTTGGCCTGGGTTATGTAATGTCAAATCAAAGTTTATTGGTCGCGTACACAGTTTTGCAGATGTTATCGCAAAACTGTCCCAGACCTGCTGTTTTCAACTCTTAATGATCGGCTATGAAAAGCCAACTGAGAGACCTGAGCCCTAGGACCATACGTCGGGACTACCGGCCGTGGTGACTCCTTGCTGTCCCCAGTCCGCCTGGCCTTGCTGCTATTCCAGTTTCAACTGTTCTGCCTGCGGTTATGGAACCCCTACCTGTCCCAGACCTGCTGTTTTCAACTCTTAATGATCGGCTATGAAAAGCCAACTGAGATTTATTCCTGATTATTATTTGACCATGCTTGTCACTTATGAACATTTTTGAACATCTTGGCATGGTTCTGTTATAACCTCCACCCGGCACAGCCAGAAGAGGACTGGCCACCCCTCATAGCCTGGTTCCTCTCTAGGTTTCTTCCTAGGTTTTGGCCTTTCTAGGGAGTTTTTCCTAGCCACCGTGCTTCTACACCTGCATTACTAGCTGTTTGGGGTTTTAGGCTGGGTTTCTGTACAGCACTTCGAGATATTAGCTGATGTACGAAGGGCTATATAAAATAAAATTGATTGATTGATTGATCGCAGGTGCAGCAAACACTTACACCGCGAGCACACACACACACACACACACACACACACACACACACACACACACACACACACACACACACACACACACACACACACACACACACACAATTTCCCCGGTCTGAGGTGTATGTGTGTGTCATTTACATTTTACATTTACATCACTCTTACATTATGTGTGTCTGATGTGTGTGTGTCCGATATCTGTGTGTGTGTGTGTGTGTGTGTGCGTGTGCATGCACGCGAGTGTGTATTCTCTCTCTGCATGCATGTCTCTATATGTATGTGTGTGTGTGTGTGAGTATTCTCTCTAAGTGTGTGTCTATGTGTGTTTGTGTGTGAGTATTCTCTCTAAGTGTGTGTCTATGTGTGTGTGTGTGTGAGTATTCTCTCTAAGTGTGTGTCTATGTGTGTGTGTGTGTGAGTATTCTCTCTAAGTGTGTGTCTATGTGTGAGTGTGAGTATTCTCTCTAGGTGTGTGTGTGTCTCTGATGTGTGTGTGTGAGTATTCTCTCTAAGTGTGTGTCTATGTGTGTGTGTGTGTGTGTGAGTATTCTCTCTAAGTGTGTGTCTATGTGTGTTTGTGTGTGAGTATTCTCTCTAAGTGTGTGTCTATGTGTGTGTGAGTATTCTCTCTAAGTGTGTGTCTATGTGTGTTTGTGTGTGAGTATTCTCTCTAAGTGTGTGTCTATGTGTGTGTGTGTGTGAGTATTCTCTCTAAGTGTGTGTCTATGTGTGTGTGTGTGAGTATTCTCTCTAGGTGTGTGTCTATGTGTGTGTGTGTGAGTATTCTCTCTAGGTGTGTGTGTCTCTGATGTGTGTGTGTGTGTGAGTATTCTCTCTAGGTGTGTGTGTCTCTGATGTGTGTGTGTGAGTATTCTCTCTAGGTGTGTGTGTCTCTGATGTGTGTGTGTGTGTGAGTATTCTCTCTAGGTGTGTGTGTCTCTGATGTGTGTGTGTGTGTGTGTGTGAGTATTCTCTCTAGGTGTGTGTGTCTCTGATGTGTGTGTGTGTGAGTATTCTCTCTAGGTGTGTGTGTCTCTGATGTGTGTGTGTGTGAGTATTCTCTCTAGGTGTGTGTGTCTCTATATGTGTGTGTGTGTGAGTATTCTCTCTAGGTGTGTGTGTCTCTGATGTGTGTGTGTGTGAGTATTCTCTCTAGGTGTGTGTGTCTCTGATGTGTGTGTGTGTGAGTATTCTCTCTAGGTGTGTGTGTCTCTATATGTGTGTGTGTGAGTATTCTCTCTAGGTGTGTGTGTCTCTGATGTGTGTGTGTGTGAGTATTCTCTCTAGGTGTGTGTGTCTCTGATGTGTGTGTGTGTGTGTGAGTATTCTCTCTAGGTGTGTGTGTCTCTGATGTGTGTGTGTGTGTGTGAGTATTCTCTCTAGGTGTGTGTGTCTCTATATGTGTGTGTGTGTGAGTATTCTCTCTAGGTGTGTGTGTCTCTGATGTGTGTGTGTGTGTGAGTATTCTCTCTAGGTGTGTGTGTCTCTGATGTGTGTGTGTGTGTGAGTATTCTCTCTAGGTGTGTGTGTCTCTGATGTGTGTGTGTGTGTGAGTATTCTCTCTAGGTGTGTGTGTCTCTGATGTGTGTGTGTGTGTGAGTATTCTCTCTAGGTGTGTGTGTCTCTGATGTGTGTGTGTGTGAGTATTCTCTCTAGGTGTGTGTGTCTCTGATGTGTGTGTGTGTGTGAGTATTCTCTCTAGGTGTGTGTGTCTCTGATGTGTGTGTGTGTGTGAGTATTCTCTCTAGGTGTGTGTGTCTCTGATGTGTGTGTGTGTGAGTATTCTCTCTAGGTGTGTGTGTCTCTGATGTGTGTGTGTGTGTGAGTATTCTCTCTAGGTGTGTGTGTCTCTATATGTGTGTGCGTGAGCAACTCACTGCCTGGCTGCATACCCCTCTGCTGCTGCTGTGTTGCCATGGCGTTGGGGTTGCCAGGGCTGGTTCCCTGGGTGATGTGCAGTATGTCATTGATGATGTTCTGTTTGTCCAGGGAGGAGGGTAGGGAGACGGGCCGCGGCTCACAGAACAGCTGGGGCTGGACACACTGCAGCTCATCTAGGATGTCATCCAGCTCTGACGACTGGAGGAGAGGCAGGAAGGAGTGTTAGAGGGACACACACTAGTGTTTTAATACCAGTGACAGGTGTCGCGGTACTTCCCGACCCAGCTCTTTCCCGTTTCCCGAGAAAAATAACGACGGGTCCCGTGGACCAATATAAATAAAAAAATGTTACGCTGCACTAATGCAAAAAAAGACATCACAACGCTAGCAGGCAGCCTACCATATGTAGCCTACTCAACGTAAAGTCCCCAATAGAAAACGTACACTTGCTTGTGTGACTTCTATAAACTGCATCGCTGACTGTCATGTGTAGACTACACGTAACCTCTCGATGCAGTTACTGAAGGCAATCTCAAATCACAAATCTCCAAAGGCTCAAATGTTAAACTGTAGCTACTCACTGTTAACAAAATGGCCGGTACATTGTGTCCATAAACGCGCTCGAGGAAATAGACATTTGTGGCCCGTTTCAGGAAGCTAGGCGTATGTCGCGCGTCACTACTTAATAATAATATGCCATTTAGCAGACGCTTTTATCCAAAGCGACTTACAGTCATGTGTGCATACATTTTTGTGTATGGGTGGTCCCCGGGGATCGAACCCACTACCCTGGCGTTACAAGCGCCGTGCTCTACCAGCTGAGCTACAGAGGACCACAGGCGAGGCATTTGAACGTAGTTTTAATTTTTTCATCAAAATCCATTTTTTTGGCCAGAAATGCCTTCTGGAACATGTGAACTTTAATGTGCCTTAATAACAAACTTGTATGCCATCTGTAAATACTAATACAATTGTTAAAATTACGAGCCTAGTTGGTTTAGCCACGGAAAAAGAAATTAACCTTCCCGCTAGCCATGATTGGCTGATATAATGGATGGGCTGGACATGCCGAGAGATGAGTTCGGATTGGTCTGCCATGTAGCATGCTTCTGTCTATAACATGAGTTGCTCAGTATGTGTAGATAATCCTTGCTACCGCAGCTTTTTTTGAAAGATCTAACGTTAGTCATGGAGAACTGCAAAAGTGTTGCTACTGCTCTAAACAACATGGCTGCCCTGAATTTAGCAGGCGCTATCGACAAAGATCAGTGGGAAGAAGTTGTGACGGGCTACTTTCTGCACACGGTCAGTGTGAACCGGAGTGACTTGACACAACAAGCTGCAGCTAGCTACAAACCAAACGGAAAAGACACGCCGCCGTGAAGCGTTCATCCATGAATACGGGTAAGAGTCTAGCTACGTATTCAGATATTATACGTTTCTACATTTGTCAGAACGTCGATTTCCTTGCAAATTAAAGCATACTGTTAGCTAGCTAGCAAACATTAGCTTGCTGGCTCGCTAGCTAACGTTATGTGTACGATTGTGTTGTAGCTAATATTACTCATATCTCAGAAAGCACCCCCCCCCCCACCCCCCCATTTGCATTGATAGTTATTGCCTAATGTTAGCGAGCTAGCTAACACTGAACCTAGTTGGTTACCTTTAGCTATCTGCAGATTCAAACTACAGCATTTCATGCATGGTGGCTAGCTATGACAATCAGTTTGTATTGCTAGTACTGTATACTTTATACTTTATTGTCCCCATGGGGAAATTTTGTTGCAGTGTCATGTACACATTTAAAGTGGCGTTAAATACAAAACAAGATTGACAATACAACTTTCAATAACAACAATCCCCATTTTCTCAAAAGTGGGGTTACAAGTTTATCAATTTTAAAAGCAGAATTACTTTCCCATTGTTCCTCAACTGCAGTGTATGATATACCATTTTGTCCAAAGTAAAAAATACAATTTCAAATTTTGATACATAAGACCGAATAGAGTTGGTCAGTCACATTTGCAACATTGTTCCATTACAATAACAAAAGCTGGTGCATGGGCTAGACTAGTCAGATTGGCATGAATTTGATCTACCGTGGCGCTATCCAATACTGTCCACAGTGCTGAATCTCCACTACTATCCAGGGTGCTGAATCTCCACTACTATCCACTACTATCCACTACTATCCACTACTATCCACTACTATCCACTACTCTCCACTACTATCCACTACTATCCACTATTATCCACTACTATCCACTACTCTCCACTACTCTCCACTACTCTCCACTACTATCCACTACTATCCACTACTCTCCACTACTATCCACTACTCTCCACTACTCTCCACTACTATCCACTACTCTCCACTACTCTCCACTACTATCCACTACTATCCACTACTCTCCACTACTCTCCACTACTATCCACTACTCTCCACTACTATCCACTACTCTCCACTACTCTCCACTACTATCCACTACTCTCCACTACTATCCACTACTCTCCACTACTATCCACTACTCTCCACTACTATCCACTACTCTCCACTACTATCCACTACTCTCCACTACTATCCACTACTCTCCACTACTATCCACTACTATCCACTACTATCCACTACTCTCCACTACTATCCACTACTCTCCACTACTATCCACTACTATCCACTATTATCCACTACTCTCCACTACTATCCACTACTATCCACTATTATCCACTACTCTCCACTACTATCCACTACTATCCACTATTATCCACTACTCTCCACTACTATCCACTACTATCCACTACTCTCCACGGTGCTGAATCTCCACTACTATCCAGGGTGCTGAATCTCCACTACTATCCACTACTATCCACTACTCTCCACTACTCTCCACTACTATCCACTACTATCCACTACTATCCACTACTATCCAGGGTGCTGAATCTCCACTACTATCCAGGGACTGAATCTCCACGGTGCTGAATCTCCACTACTATCCAGGGTGCTGAATCTCCACTACTATCCACTACTATCCACTACTATCCACTACTATCCAGGGTGCTGAATCTCCACTACTATCCAGGGTGCTGAATCTCCACGATGCTGAATCTCCACTACTATCCAGGGTGCTGAATCTCCACGGTGCTGAATCTCCACTACTATCCAGGGTGCTGAATCTCCACGGTGCTGAATCTCCACTACTATCCAGGGTGCCCACTACTATCCACTACTATCCACTACTATCCACTACTATCCACTACTATCCACTACTCTCCACTACTCTCCACTACTATCCACTACTGTCCACGGTGCTGAATCTCCACGGTGCTGAATCTCCACTACTATCCACGGTGCTGAATCTCCACTACTCTCCACAGTGCTGAATCTCCACTACTATCCACAGTGCTGAATCTCCACTACTCTCCACGGTGCTGAATCTCCACTACTCTCCACAGTGCTGAATCTCCACTACTATCCACAGTGCTGAATCTCCACTACTGTCCACGGTGCTGAATCTCCATGGTGCTGAATCTCCACTACTATCCACGGTGCTGAATCTCCACTACTCTCCACAGTGCTGAATCTCCACTACTATCCACAGTGCTGAATCTCCACTACTCTCCACGGTGCTGAATCTCCACTACTCTCCACAGTGCTGAATCTCCACTACTATCCACAGTGCTGAATCTCCACTACTCTCCACGGTGCTGAATCTCCACGGTGCTGTATCTCCACTACTATCCACGGTGCTGAATCTCCACTACTATCCACGGTGCTGAATCTCCACTACTATCCACAGTGCTGAATCTCCACTACTCTCCACGGTGCTGAATCTCCACGGTGCTGTATCTCCACTACTATCCAGGGTGCTGAATCTCCACTACTCTCCACGGTGCTGAATCTCCACTACTCTCCACGGTGCTGAATCTCCACGGTGCTGAATCTCCACTACTATCCAGGGTGCTGAATCTCCACTACTCTCCACAGTGCTGTATCTCCACTACTCTCCACAGTGCTGAATCTCCACTACTATCCAGGGTGCTGAATCTCCACTACTATCCACGGTGCTGAATCTCCACTACTGTCCACGGTGCTGAATCTCCACGGTGCTGTATCTCTACTACTGTCCACGGTGCTGTATCTCCACTACTCTCCACGGTGCTGAATCTCCACGGTGCTGAATCTCCACTACTATCCACGGTGCTGAATCTCCACTACTGTCCACGGTGCTGAATCTCCACTACTATCCACGGTTCTGTATCTCCACTACTATCCACGGTTCTGTATCTCCACTACTATCCACGGTGCTGAATCTCCACTACTATCCACGGTGCTGAATCTCCACTACTATCCACGGTTCTGTATCTCCACTACTCTCCACGGTGCTGTATCTCCACTACTCTCCACGGTGCTGAATCTCCACGGTGCTGAATCTCCACGGTGCTGAATCTCCACTACTATCCACGGTGCTGAATCTTCACTACTGTCCACGGTGCTGAATCTCCACTACTATCCACGGTGCTGAATCTCCACTACTCTCCACGGTGCTGAATCTCCACTACTGTCTAATGTGCTGAATCTCCACTACTATCCACGGTGCTGAATCTCCACGGTTCTGAATCTCCACTACTATCCACGGTGCTGAATCTCCACGGTTCTGAATCTCCACTACTGTCCACGGTGCTGAATCTCCACTACTGTCCACGGTGCTGAATCTCCACTACTGTCCACGGTGCTGAATCTCCACTACTATCCACGGTGCTGAATCTCCACTACTATCCACGGTGCTGAATCTCCATGGTTCTGAATCTCCACTACTGTCCACGGTGCTGAATCTCCACTACTGTCCACGGTGCTGAATCTCCACTACTGTCCACGGTGCTGAATCTCCACTACTATCCACGGTGCTGAATCTCCACGGTTCTGAATCTCCACTACTGTCCACGGTGCTGAATCTCCACTACTGTCCACGGTGCTGAATCTCCACTACTATCCACGGTGCTGAATCTCCACTACTCTCCACGGTGCTGAATCTCCACTACTCTCCACGGTGCTGAATCTCCACTACTGTCCACGGTGCTGAATCTCCACTACTATCCACGGTGCTGAATCTCCACTACTGTCCACGGTGCTGAATCTCCACTACTGTCCACGGTGCTGAATCTCCACTACTATCCAGGGTGCTGAATCTCCACTACTATCCAGGGTGCTGAATCTCCACTACTACCCACGGTGCTGAATCTCCACTACTACCCACGGTGCTGAATCTCCACTACTGTCCACAGTGCTGAATCTCCACTACTGTCCACGGTGCTGAATCTCCACTACTGTCCACGGTGCTGAATCTCCACTACTGTCCACGGTGCTGAATCTCCACTACTCTCCACGGTGCTGAATCTCCACTACTCTCCACGGTGCTGAATCTCCACTACTCTCCACGGTGCTGAATCTCCACTACTATCCATGGTGCTGAATCTCCACTACTATCCACGGTGCTGAATCTCCACTACTGTCCACGGTGCTGAATCTCCACTACTGTCCACGGTGCTGAATCTCCACTACTATCCACGGTGCTGAATCTCCACTACTATCCACGGTGCTGAATCTCCACTACTATCCACGGTGCTGAATCTCCACTACTATCCACAGTGCTGAATCTCCACTACTGTCCACGGTGCTGAATCTCCACTACTGTCCACGGTGCTGAATCTCCACTACTGTCCACAGTGCTGAATCTCCACTACTGTCCACGGTGCTGAATGTCCACTACTCTCCACGGTGCTGAATCTCCACTACTCTCCACGGTGCTGAATCTCCACTACTCTCCACGGTGCTGAATCTCCACTACTATCCATGGTGCTGAATCTCCACTACTGTCCACGGTGCTGAATCTCCACGGTGCTGTATCTCTACTACTATCCACGGTGCTGAATCTCCACTACTATCCACGGTGCTGAATCTCCACTACTGTCCACGGTGCTGAATCCACCAATTTGAAGGTGTGTCCACATACAATATATATACAAATGTATCTATTTATCCTGCTACTGGCCAATATTACTCCTGTTTACATGTATATATTACCATTAGTATACAAGTATATATATATATATATATATATATATATTCCTGCTACCAGTCACTTTTCAGCTCTGTTTACAATATACACTACCGTTCAAAAGTTTGGGGTCACTTAGAAATGTCCTTGTTTTTCGAAAGAAAAGCAATATTTTTGTCCATTAAAATAACATCAAATTGATCAGAAATACAGTGTGGACATTGTTAATGTTGTAAATGGCTATTGTAGCTGGAAATGGCTGATTTTTAATGGAATATCTACATAGGCGTACAGAGGCCCATTATCAGCAACCATCAGTCCTGTGTTCCAATGGCACATTGTGTTTGCTAATCCAAGTTTATCATTTTAGAAGGCTAATTGATCATTAGAAAACCATTTTGCAATTATGTTAGCACAGCTGAAAACTGTTGAGTTTATTAAAGAAGCAATATAACTGGCCTTTTTGAGACTAGTTGAGTATTTGGAGCATCAGCAATTGTGGGTTTGATTACAGGCTCAAAATGGCCAGAAACAAATAACTTTCTTCTGAAACTCGTCAGTGTATTCTTGTTCTGAGAAATGAAGGCTATTCCATGCGAGAAATTGCCAAGAAACTGAAGATCTCGTACAACGCTGTGTATTACTCCCTTCACAGAACAGCGCAAACTGGCTCTAACCAGAATAGAAAGAGGAGTGGGAGGCCCCGGTGCACAACTGAGCAAGAGGACAAATACATTAGAGTGTCTAGTTTGAGAAACAGACGCCTCAAAAGGTCCTCAACTGGCAGCTTCATTAAAAGTACTTGCAAAACACCAGAAGAGGCGACTCCGGGATGCTGACCTTCTAGGCAGAGTTGCAAAGAAAAAGCCATATCTCAGACGGCCCATCTTTTATTTTTATTGGCCAGCATGAGATATGGCTTTTTCTTTGCAACTCTGCCTAGAAGGTCAGCATCCCAGAGTCGCCTCTTCACTGTTGACATTGAGACTGGTGTTTTGCGGGTACTTTTTAATGAAGCTGCCAGTTGAGGACCTGTGAGGCGAAAGAAAATTGCATTTCTAATTGACCCCAAACTTTTGAATGGTGGTGTACATCCTACTACCAGTCACTTGTATAAACCCACCTCAACCACTCCAGTACCCCTAAGGTGGTCCTCTGTAGCTCAGCTGGTAGAGCACGGCGCTTGTAACGCCAAGGTAGTGGGTTCGATCCCCGGGACCACCCATACACAAAAAATGTATGCACGCATGACTGTAAGTCGCTTTGGATAAAAGCGTCTGCTAAATGGCATATTATTATTATTATAAGGTACTTGCACAGACCTGCATATACAGATGTAATCCTGCTGCAACAGGAAATGTGAATTATTATGGGGATTATATAATTAATGGACATTTTTTGTAGGGGTTGATACATTTTTCGTTAGGGCAATTCAAGTCAATCTTCAAAGTGGAAATTACTAACTTTAGAAGTCTTTTTAAAACTCAAAATACACTACAAGTTTGCATTTCCTGCTTTGCTGCTTTTCAGGAACAAAAGTGATTCAATTAAGATCCTACATCTGTACTTGCATTCTCGTGTTTCTTTAACTTATCGTAGGTCTTGTGGTTTTTATTCATACTTTTATTTTTTAAATTCAATTTTCTATATTATTATCATAGGAAAGAGCTCTCAAGGTAAGAATTTGACTGTACTGTTGAAACTTGAAGTAAAGACAGCCACAACCCCAATTCTAACCTTAACCCCCTAGAAATAGCAAATCTCTCTCTCTCTCTCTCTCTCTCACACACACACCCCCACAGTTCCTTTCTTCCTCCAGCTTGATATTATGATGTATTATGATTATGATATATTAGAGACAGGATGGTATTCATAAAAAATGTATAGGGAATTTTACTTGCATGGCATTTCTGTCGCTCGGCCAAGCTGGCACAGGACAAAGAAACACAGCTATGAGAATACTGTGGTAGAGTGTGTGTTATATTCAAGCTAAAGTGTTTAGATGATATCAACAATGGATCATATCAGAGTATAAATGGGAAGCCTGGACCAACTGTAATACTGTTGGTTTAGTTTGTCCAGGAAAGAGAGAGATTGTAATTATTTTGCACTATGGCCTATTTATTGCCTTATCTCCATAACTTACTACATTTGCACACACTGTATATAGATTTTTTCTATTGTGTTATTGACTTTATGTTTTGTTTTACCCCATATGTAACTCTGTGTTGTTGTTGTTTTTATCGCACTGCTTTGCTTTATCTTGGCCAGGTCGCAGTTGTAAATGAGAACTTGTTCTCAACTGGTTTACCTGGTTAAATAAAGGTGAAATAAAATAAAATAAAAATATCTAAGGCTGCAACATTACGACTACGTTACCCATAATCCCTTGCTGTGAACTCATTCACCTACCACTAACCTACACTTCCCAGCTAGCTTTCGAACTCATTCACCCCAGTGTTTCTCCGCACACAGCAGAAATAACAGTGAGAGTAGTCTACTGTACAAAGAGAGAAAAACACACATCCACTTCCACATGAAAACAAACAGCAGATCTTACCCTGCTATTCTCAAATATAAACAGAACTATATAGCTAAGGCTTTTTAAACATTGACTTAAGTTGCTCCACTGCATAAGGTGAGAGAGACCTAGGGGACTGAGAGTAAATAAGTTGTAGTGTCTGAGAACTAACAGGAGGGGGCAGCACACTAGACATCCCTGTTACAGATCAGCTCAGAGAGCGACATTCACCACCAGCACCGCTTTCCACACCTAGTACAGCTTCCCCTCCCCCAATCAAAACTATAAATGTATGAAAGTATGAAAATGTATGCACTCACCGACTGTAAGTCGCTCTGGATAAGAGCGTCTGCTAAATGACTAAAATGTAAATGTAAAATGTAAACAATAGTTGGGGGAAATGCAAAACTGATCTAAGATCAGCGTCTGAGAGAGAGCGGGTGAGAGAGAGAGAGAGAGAGAGAGAGAGAGAGAGAGAGAGAGAGCAGGTGAGAGAGAGAGAGAGA